>NW_027064015.1:0-28819 GCF_032884065.1 Artemia franciscana
GTGGTTTGTATCCCTACCCCCCCCCATTTTTTGTCGAGCTCGTAAAAACGTAACAAAAATGCATATTAATAAATATTGAGGTGATTTTCATAGTTTTTATTTGTAAACAGCCCCCCCCCCCAACAGAATCCTGCATATGGCCTTGATTGGATAATACTGACTTCGAAAATGCAATAAAAAGGAGTTGACCAGCTTAATGATGAACTCTCCAAATAGTCTCAGGCTTGGTGAAGCTGATAAAGCCGTAAATAGTAAGCGTCGACAAGAAAAACAAACTTGATTATATCAGCGAAATTACCGCTACTAATAGGGCCTTGGAGTCTTTCAAGACCTATACGATTCTAAGAACAAGGTGTCAAATCAATTTGTAAGCTAATAAAAACCTAGAAGACAACAGCTGCATATTACAATGTAAACTGACCCAATACTATTTCAGCTTGGATTCTTGAATATTTTGAATATCGCATCTCCATTAATAATTTCTTCGGCAGTATTTCAGTTTTCACTTAACTAAACTATCTTAACTAAATAAATAATTGATCAAGCTTCATTTTCGATTTATTTCATATCAGGTTTTAATTTACAATCTCCAACTGATAGCCACAAAAAGAAATTTCAATATTTTTGTCTCTTCTATTTTTGTGCTTTGGCAAGAAATTAATATCCAACATATTAATATAAACTATGAAATAGTATTATAATTATCTTTAAACACTTGCTTTTTTTGTTTCTAATCATCCTGAAATGAATTTATTCTCTTTTGTTAGAATCAAATTTTCAAAGTTGCAGCCATTATGTCTAATTTTAACATAAGAGCCTCTCAAAATATACGGCACATCAGATAATCATGGAAAAGAGGACAATCTCTCCCCCCCTTCTCTTCTCAAATTGGCAACATATATTAAAATAAATACCTTTCTTACATGAAGTTTTGGGAGGAATACAATACATCATATAAAAATCAACGCGATTGAGCCAAAAACTAACTGGACAGCGGCCAAAACTGTGTACATCTTCTCTTACGATTTTCCAACTGTGTAGGCAAACAGTTGCTTAATAATTATTGCCTCCTATTAATCTTCTTAATTTCCGGCATCTAGAAGCAATGAAGGACTCGTGAACACTCTAATAGGGTTCATCATGATTGAACAAATTTTAATACCAGGAATAGCTTTTTCTCAAATCATCAGTGTTTTTAGCTTCTTGAGTCTTCATTATGTAGTATGTAAAATTTCAATCTTTAGAATAACATAGTGATAGTTGAATCATCTTTTCTAAATCTTCCGTATGATTTCCAGAGAAAGGTCAATTAAGACTTGCACTTGACATTCAAGCATTGATTACGCCTGGATACAATTTGACTTTTTTTTTAAATGCTCCAGACTCTTTCTGATATATTCTTAAAACTCTTACTTTAAACGCAATGGATAGCAATGAAACGTATTAATATATGCTTGTCTATTTAAATATCTTGTTAGCAAAGGAGAACCCTCATGAAACATTTCTACAATGCATTTGATAAGAAATAAAAATAGGCAACAAGGTAAAATAAGGCAAATAGGTAAAAATCTAGTTATGAGATAATCAAAGTGTTTTTTCAACATGCTTCTCTGCTAAGAGTAAAACAGAGGCTAATAAGAATAAGTTAGGTATTACCTTGTTGTAGAAGCATGAGCCATAATATTTCCTCCGATTGATTTTTTGGGATCAGCAGCAAATACAGCAGCACCATCTACTTGGGCAACCACTTCATTCGTAATGACAACAGCAGCACCAAACTAAAATAATAAAATTTATAAGGAAACGTCAAAAGAAAAGAAAATTTTACCCCTTACTTTAGCTTTTTCAACAAATTAAAAACTTAAAAGCAAGAGTAAATGAGTGAGAAAGAGAGATAAAAAGAGAGAAAGAAAGGAACTGTCCAAGATTTACGTTATATACTGATCAATGGGAGACAATTCCACACAAAAAAGAACTTTTACATAGCTAAAGATGTACCATATTGAACTACAATATGCCTCATTCATGAAAATGCTTGAAAAAAGACTAAAACGTAAACATAAAAAAGAGTACACCAATGAGTTTCTGCGTTAAGAAAATTTGATTTGACTCTTAAATTCAAACTTTCAGGAGATTATACTTTCCCCGAAATAGGTTGTCAACTGAGGGGAGACCCGGTAGATTACTAGACATTAAATTGTTTTCTAGACATTATTTAGCAACCAAATACATGCATGTTTAAAAGCATTTAACTGTCACATTGTGACAGTTAGGGGCAGATATATAAAAAAAAATTCATATCTTCAATTAAATATACTAAATTAAGAGGTAAATATGGAATGAGGAGGATGGAAAAATTAGACAGAAGCTGTGAGGTCAAGAGAAATAAAAAAAAAAAAGAAACATAAATTTAGCAGCAGAAGGGAGGCTTGTAGTAAAACATTAAAAAAAAACCGACTGGAATAAAATTTCAAATTAAGATAGAAGACATAACCGCCAAATCCAAAGCCACCAAGGAAGACTATAAATCAACTAGAAACCAAAACTTAATTGGGAACGTGATGCAGTTACCCAAAATCAACGGAGTTGGACTCCCATGAAAGATTAAGTTAGCTGTTATGCATAGTTTTGAAGCAACAGTTCAAAGCAATACCAAGATAATGAAAACAGGGCTCAACTTCCTCAACAAAATTTCGTAAAAAGTGTGACTGTATGCTTGACATGTTCTGGCATAGATCTTCTTAGAGCGAGGATTCTAAGGGAGTAGACAAAGTCTAGAAAGCTTCCTTATTTCCGCATGGTGGTGCACACAGGTCTCTTTCAAGCCTGAGCCCTAGGTCAGGAATTTCTTACTGTCCTCAGATTTATTCGATTTATCAGGTCTATTTTCTGAAGTCTTTTCGAACTCGCATCGACCCTCCAACCCCCTAAGGGGTGGTGCCTCGTGTTAAAATTTAATAAAAACGATTAAAATAGCATTGTACTTTTAACGACAATGACGGCATGGAATACTCCAAGTGTACAAAATTATGGTAATTTAGTCTTAGTTGGTCTCATAATGAACTTTTGCATACTGAACATATAACACATTTTACATAATGAACATAACTTTTAAGAGTGTAATGAAATTACTTTACCCTTAAGAGGAGAATTGCAAAAAGTTCAAGTAAAGGGCGCATATCCTTATTCGGAGAATTACAACAAGTCCAAGTCAAGGGTATATTTCCAGGAATTGCAAAAAGTCCAAGTAAAGTGTGCATTTCCTTAAGTGGAGAATTGCAAAAAGTCCAAGCAAAGGGTGCATTTCCATAGGCGCAGAATTGCACAAAGTCCAAGTAAAAGGTACATTTGCTTAGTAAACACAAACAAGATATTATTGTCTTTAATTTAATAAATAAATTATAGGATAAAATCGCTTAGAATTCTGTAAGAAGTTTCCCGATTCCATTACCAAGTATGATTCCGTTGCGAATAACTTGGATTTGCAGACACGTGGAGCACTGCAGGGGAACAGGTTCCCACTGTTCACCGTCGAGATGTATTTTTGACAACGCACAAACATACTTTGATAGGATTTAAATGATGTCGAATAATGGATCTCACTTACCTCATCGGCTAGTATTAAAAGCATCCTCAGAAATTGGGCAAGATGCATCTGCCTTGCTGACAGTTCCCCTCTACCAGAATAATCTGTTCTGTATAATGCAGTTGCAGAATCAACGATAATCAATGCATACCTGAAAAAGGATGCAAAGTTGAACCCATTATATATAAATATATAAATCAATAATAATAATAATAATTTATTTTTGACCCGCTACAAAAAATCAAAGCGGAGTATCAATAAAAGAAACGAAACAAACACTACTCAAAACAGAAAAAACAAGACAATGCATCATTGTCAATGCAATATTCATTTCTTTGCAATGCTACGTAAATTTTTTAAACTGATGTAACTTTGTCGAATATTATACGTCACTAAAAGCCTTTTCAAACCATTTTTGTGAGAAGGAGACTAAACAGAACACTGCAATGTGGGCTTTGAATTTCGATAATTAGCAATCTAAAATTGGCCAACTTAGCCAATCCATTTTAGACAGATCTAAACAATTAATATAATTGAAGTAATTGAATTGTATTACCCAATAAATTAAGGCAGGACGGACTCTCAAAGAATCTTCCTATACCTCCCATGTTAAACATTTGTAGTTTGCCTGACGTTCCTGAATTAGTGATTTTGGCGGTTTTTATGTCAATAGAACTAAAAAAAAATCTGGTGAATATTTTGATCTAATCATATCTTAAAGCAGACAATTATTTTTCTATAATTCCAAAATAATTATAAAACTTGTCTGGAGTTTGCATTCTAGATTGCTATGCTTGACATTGTTGTTGTGGGGTATCAAAAAATAGAGCAAAAAATTTTCTATTCAACAATCAGAAACTTATTTCTACAATATATACCTCCTGGCTGCAGTCCCTTTAAATACTTTACATATTTGTCTTCCGAAGTCAAAAATTCCCCTCAAAAGGTTAGATTGAGCTGTAATCCGAGCATCTATGAATACATGAATTACACCAAGGGACTAACCACTCGGATTGTTCAGGATCGATTCAGTCAAGCATTTATTAGTTGTAATCTGTTTAAACAGAGTCTAGAGAAGAAGTAGGGTGCAGACACCAAACTACCGGTTAATAAATATATCAGAAAATTGTATTGTATAAATAATTACAAGAAGAATGGCTAAGGATAAGCAGCGTCTAATCCTAGAGACAAATTGAACACAACACAAGGGCCGAATAAGAAGAAAAGGTTTTATTTTAAAAAGAATGATTTATCGTTTCGGTTATTATTGCACCGTTAAAATAAATTCAGGACAAATTTATATATTGTAGTATAAGTACAATTTTGCATAATCTTCTACTGAAATAAGAATTAAAGATACATAAAACGAGCTAATTAATAACTAATGTGAACGAAACAAAATATCCCCAGAGTATTTAAATTTGTTATAGCAAGACTCGAGTCTTGCTGTAGAACTACCAAAGCAAACTACAAAAGCAGTCAATGACCAGTCTCTAGTCCAAGGCCCTTCCAAGAAACAATTCAACCCCTGAGTAAATAAACCCCAATAAAAATTACCCATACTAAAGCAGTCAATGACCAGTCTCAAGTCCAAGGCCTTTCCAAGAAACAATTCAACCCCTTAGTAAATGAACCCCAATAAAAATGGTCACAATCCTAATAAAATTCTTATATAGTTCTTGTTATTGACCACAGTAACATGGAAAAAAAAGAAATATGCGAGGGCTCAATTTACCAAATGTGCAGGCCCATCGTGAAAAGTTGAAATTAAATTATCGTGCTAGAGGCAGACCGCGTTGACCAAAATATTTGTTAGAAGGCTTAACGGTTGCTTCGGTTCACGACGAATCAAGTTCCGAAGAAATTGGAACAAATTCCTCTTTTGCGATGAAAGTTATCGCTTCTGGAAGAAATTTGGGGTCAGACCTACTAAAAGGCTCACGCTGGATTGTGGATCTACCTTACCTTTTTGAGAATTATGAAAAACAAAATGACAATTTAGTTTAACTAGCAAGAATTGTAAAGTTTGCAATTGGAAAATGAGCATTAAAACTACAAGTTAAAAGTGGCTGACATAGTAGTGGATTTGTGGTTGGGACCGCTTGTTCTGGTGCTGTTTGAGACGAAAAAAATTTTTTTTTGTGTTTTTGGTTTTCAATAGTCGAGTTTTTAGTAAGTTTTTAATTATTAAGGCTGTTTCTTTTTGCAAACAAGTTTGAAACAAGCTTTCAGTTACTTTTTCCAGTCTCTGTTAGATTTTTATTAATGAAACATGTCCCCAAAAACCATTTAATTAAATTTAAGTTTATCAAGGGAATCTGTCCGTATTACCACAAATGCCAACTGGGAGGCGAAAATTTTCATTCGTAAGAAGGGGAGATTTAAAATTCCGACTTGATCTGCTGCTAATAGCAACATTAAGAGAGCACTATATTTCTATTTCTTTGTTCTATTTTTCCACTATTATTTAATGTTTAATCAACAATTAGTTCCAAAGAATGTATGATACCAAAATATGGTACTAATTTTCTTTTTGAAAATACAAAGTTTAACTAACTCGCTATAGTCGCCAGAAGTGCAAATGCTACAAATTATACAGAAAAGATTAAATATATTATATTTTTGTAGAGGGTGAACAACCTTTTAATTGTTTTTATGGCAAGGTGGTTCTTATAAATTCATTTTATTTGTATCAATATTTCTAATTGGCTTTAATTTCAATAGACCTCGTCAGATTTTATATTAAATTAAAGTCCATGTCCACTGCCTACCTACGGCTTAGAAATTGTTGCAGTTCCCTTTAAATTGCTGGTGTTTCTTTGTCCACAAGTTTATCGGAGCAACCTTTTATGTAGCCCCCTCCCCAAACAAAAATCCTGGATCCACCCCTGACGTGGCGGGTGGGTAAATGTTCACTTGGGAAAAGGGAAGTAGTACAAGGGTTATTCACGGTATTGTTGGCAAAAACACAAGGAAATTTGTACTCTCATTTCCTTAGGGGTAACCAGATTTTCTCTCCGAAGAAGAGAAATGTAAGGCCCTTTACCCTGTTTGAAAATAATTCTTAGACACGTTTTTTGAACTGCTTCTATTCTGTCCCACAATTCATTGGACATGCCAGGATGGCAAACAGAGAAACAGAAAAAAATGTATTAATCCAAAAACTTTCAGAAATAAAATGAAAAAAAACAACAAGTTTTTTAACTGAAAGTAAGGAGCGACAGTAAAGCTCAAAACAAGCAGAAATTACTCTGTATATTAAAAGGGATTTCCCCTCCTCAAAGCCCCGCTCCTTACGCTAAAGTTTTTTACTGTTTTAAAAAATAAAGTTGAGAAAAAGAGTCAAACTTTAGCGTAAAGAGCAAGGCGTTGAGGATGGAAAAGCCCCTTTGATATACGGAGTAATTTCTGTTCGTTAATGTCGCTCCTTACTTTCAGTTAAAAAACTTCTTTTTTTCCATTTTATTACCAACATAAAGCGAACTTAACAGTAGAGGTAATTTCAAACAGTTCGTGGTAATGAACTGTAGTAAGGAGCGACCCGGCTCAATAGTAACCAAAACTCTAAAAAACAGAATTTTGATACTAAGAGTTAAATCACAAGAATCACACTTTTATGCTAGTTTTAAATATGTAAGTTTCAATATCAAGTTTAGTCTTACCCATCAAAAGTTACGAGCTTGAGAAAATTTACCTTATTTTAGAAAATGGGGGAAACACCCCCTAAAAGTCATTTAATCTTAAAGAAAATTACACCATCAGATTCAGCGTATCAGAAAACCTTACTGTACAAGTTTCAAGCTCCTATCTACAAAAATATAGAATTTCGTATATTTTGCCAGAACACAAATCCCGGATGCCTGTTTATATATTTATTTTTTATTTTATTTTTCCAAGGGTGATCGTGTCGACCCAGTGGTCTTAAAATTTTGCGAGAGGGCTCATTCGAATGGAAATGAAAAGTTCTAGCGCCCTTTCTAAGGGACCAAAAAAATTGGAGGGCACCTAGGCCCCTCTCACGCTCATTCTTTCCAAAAGTCTTCCGATCAAATTCCTGATATAGCCATTTTATTCCGCATAGTTGAAAAACCTTATAATTATATCTTTAGGGACGACTTACTCCCCCACAGTCCCCGTGGGAGAAGCTGCAAGTTACAAACTTTGACCAGTATTTGCACATAGTAATGATCATTAGGAAGTGTACAGACGTTTTCAGGGGGATTTTTTGGTTGGGAGGAGGGGTTGAGAAGAGGGGGTTATGTGGGGGAAACTTTCCATGGAGGAATTTGCCATGGGGAAGAAAAATTTCCATGAAGGGGGAGGGCAGGGTTTTCGAGCATTATTTAAAAAAATAATGAAAAAATAAATATGAAAAAGTGTTTTCAACTGAAAGTAAGGACCAGCGTTAAAACTTAAAACGAACAAAAACAAGACACATATAAGGGGTTTATTTCCTCCTAATACCCCACTCTTTATGCTAAAGTATTTTTAGTAATTTCAACTATTTATTCTACGGCCTTTGTGATTCAGGGGTCATTCTTAAGGATTTAGGCTTTAATTTAAGCTTTAGTGTAATGAGCGAGGTGTTGACAAGTGGACGAACCCCCCTCATATACGTAATAGAAACATGCGAATATAGAAGTTCGTTAGGTAAGCTAATTCGTAAGTTACGTATATCTTTACTAATAAAAACCATCGTAAAAGACTAAAAGCTCAAGTTGCCTTTTTAAGTAACAAAAATTGGAGAGCAGCTGGGCCTCCTCCCCCGCTCATTTTTTCTCAAAATCGTTCGATCAAAGCTATGAGAAGGCCATTTAGCCAAAAAAAAAAATATACAAATTTTGTTTAATTATTCATCTGCGGAGAGCCGAAATCAAAACATGGATTAACTAAAAAACATTCAGAAAGTACATAAGAAAACGAATTTTTTTAAATGAAAGTAAGGAGTAACATTAAAACTTAAAACGAACAGAAATTACCCCGTATATGAAAGGGGCTGTTCCCTCCTCAACGCCCCACTCTTTACGCTAAAGTTTTTACAGTATTAAAAAGTAAAGTTGAGAGAAAGAGTCAAACTTTAGGGTAAAGAGCGGGGTGTTGAGAGGGAACAGCCTCTTTCATATACGGGATAATTTCTGTTCGTTCTAAGTTTAATGTTGCTCCTTACTTTCATTTAAAGAAAACCTGTTTTTTATTTAATTATTAAAAAGTACGGATAAAGGTTCTGAAAGAATGTCTGCAAAGGCATTAAAGGATTTGAGAAACTAACGAGCTAATTTGATCCTCCTAACTCATAAAAGCATATTGGTATTTTAATTGTACTAATAAGAACTTTGTGGATTACTCGAATAAAAATCTAAATGATAGTTGAGATGCAACTGAATTTGGGGCACGGATTTTTACTTTGAATTTCATTTTAGGGAGTCAAGTGAGACTTAATTTTCTTGGAATTTGGTAAATCGACACGGGTCGATTTAGAGGGCATTTCCCGTCATGCCCCAAGGGATTTTGTAAAGTTTTGAAATACTTGGCTTTCCTGATTAGTAATATCAGGCCAGTTTTTGGCTTGCTTACATACATAAATAAAATTGGGTGGTTTAATCTGACAATAAAATACAACAAACTTTCGGTTAGATCGCATAATTTCCCCTTCTCACCCATTTCTACCTATATTTTATATTTTACTTCATATTTTAATTACCCTACATCGCTCACTACTCTACATACTACCTATCCTTTTTAAAGCTATAGCACTTTCCTTTCTACCAAAAAATAAAATCGCTACTTTACTATTTTACTTCCTCAAAACCAATTAGCTTTTTATTTACAGGTGCCAAGACATCAATTTGGTTTCGAATATGATGTTTTCTAAAGAATATAGAGCTGGATTGCGCTCAAGACTCGTCTTCAAATACGAATCAATCAAACAGTTCGTGGTAACGAACTGTAGTAAGGAGCGATCCGATTCAATAGTAACCAAAACTCTAAAAAATTGAATTTTGATATCAATAGCTACATCAAAAGAATCGCATTTTAATGCTGATTTTAAATATATAAGTTTCATCAAGTTTAGTCTTACCCATCAAAAGTTACGAGCCTGGGAAAATTTGCCTTATTTAGGAAAATAGGGGGAAACACCCCCTAAAAGTCGTAGGATCTTAACGAAAATGACACCATCAGATTCAGCGTATCAGAGAACCCTACTGTAGAAGTTTCAAGCTCCTATCTACAAAAATGTGGAATTTTGCATTTTTTGCCAGAAGACAAATCACGGGTGCGTGTTTATTTGTTTTTTTTTTTTTTTTTTTTTTTTTTTTTTTTTCCCAGGGGTCATCGTATCGACCAAGTGGTCCTAGAATGTCGCAAGAGGGCTCATTCTAACGGAAATGAAAAGTTCTAGTGCCCTTTTTAAGTGACCAAAAAAATTGGAGGGCATCTAGGCCCCCTCCCACGCTCATTTTTTTCCCAAAGTCAACAAATCAAAATTTTGAGATAGCCATTTTGTTCAGCATAGTCGAAAATCATAATAACTATGTCTTTGGGGGTGACTTACTCCCCCACAGTTCCTGGGGGAGGGGCTGCAAGTTACAAACTTCAACCAGTTTTTACATATAATAATGGTTATTGGGAAGTGTACAGACGTTTTCAGGGGGATTTTTTTGGTTTTGGGGGTAGGGTTGAGGGAGGGGGCTATGTGGGAGGATCTTTCCTTGGAGAAATATGCCATGGGGGAAAAAATTCAATGAAAAGGGCGCAGGACGAATCTGGTCACGTTAGAAAAAAACGTCAAATTCAGAGCTTAATATACAATGCTGGGTGTTCGGAGCCTCTCTATTATGGAGTATAATTTGAAAATAACACAACTATACGAGCGATAAAACATATATACCACAACCATAACTCAACTAACGAAAGAACTGCTAAGAGATAACACAACTATAAAGTGAAAACAGGTGAAAACTAACGGGAAAATAAACGAACTAAGAGGTGGAAGGGGCCCAGAGAAAAAATATAATCATTTTTCAATTTTGAGCCTAACTTCCGCAAAGGAGTAATAATGTCAGAAGCCCCGAAATACCGAATTATTTTCTTTTCAAACAGTTCGTGGTAAAGAACTGTAGTAAGGGGCGACCCGGCTCAATAGTAAACGGAACTCTAAAAAACGGAATTTTGATGCTAAAAGATACATCATATGAATCGAATTTTCACGCTGATTCTAAATATATAAGTTCCAATTAATTTAGTCTTTGTCATCAAAAGTTACGAGCCTGAGAAAATTTGCCCTATTTTGGAAAAAAGGGGGAAACATCCCCTAAAAGTCATAGAATCTTAACGAAAATCACACTATCGCATTCGGCATATCAGAGAACTCTATAGCAAAAATTTCAAGCTCCTATCTAAAAAAATGTGGAATTTCATATTTTTTGCCAGAAGACAAATCACGGGTGCGTGTTTATTTGTTTGTTTGTTGTTGTTTTTTTCTTTTCCCCAGGGGTCATCGTATCGACAAGGTGGTCTTAGAGTGTCGCAAGAGGGCTCATTCTTACGGAAATGAAAAGTTCTAGTGCCCTTTTCAGTGATAAAAAAATTGGAGGGCAAATAGGCCCCCTCCGACGCTAATTTTTTTCCAAAAGTCAACAGATTAAAATTTTAAGATAGCCATTTTGTTCCGCATAGTCGAAAACCATAATAGTTATGTCTTTGGGAATGACTTACTCCCCCACAATTCCTGGGGGAGGGGCTGCAAGTTATAAACTTTGACCAGTGTTTACATATAGTAATGGTTATTGGGAAGTGTACAGACGTTTTAGCCAAAAAAAAATTAATATACTAATTTCATTTCAATAATTTATGTGCGGAGAGCCAAAATCAAACATGTATTAATTCAAAAACGTTCAGAAATTAAATAAAAAAAACTAGTTTTTTTAACTGAAAGTAAGGAGCGACATTAAAACTTAAAACGAACAGAAATTACTCCGTATATGAAATGGGTTGTCCCCTCCGCAGTCCCTCGCTCTTTACGCTAAAGTTTGACTCTTTGCCACAATTCTACTTTTTAAAACAATTAAAAACTTTAGCGTAAAGAGCGAGGGACTGCGGAGGGGACAACCCATTTCATATACGGAGTAATTTCTGTTCGTTTTAAGTTTTAATGTCGCTCCTTACTTTCAGTTAAAAAAACTAGTTTTTTTTATTTAATGTCATAAAAAAGCCACAATTCACACAGAAAAGCTCCTTGCTACTCGAAGGCTTAAAAAATACTCAACCGTAGTCAAAAAACGGAAAAGGACTGATTTTAATAGTGTGAATACTATCAGAAAGAAACACAAAACAGAAACAGGAACATTAAGTGTCAACAAAGAGGTAGTGGTTGGTGCAATAAATGGTGGAATGACTCACACCCAGGTTCAAGAACTTTTCTCTACGATTGGAATAAATACTCCGTGTCAAAAAGTCTTTACGAAACTTGAGAAAGAAATTTGCGTAGAATTGGAAAAAGTTCTCTATGCCTATCTTATCAAAAATGGGAAAACCGAGCGAAGGATGGCACTGGAAGCAGGTGAGAAAATTCACCCAAATGGAGCTGTAGAGACATGTGTTATAGTTAATGGAAGCTGGTGTACACGACGTTATGGGAATAGGTATCGTGCACTCTCAGGCTGTGGAGTGGTGATAGGTTTCTATTCGAAGAAACTCTTAAATCTAGGAATTATAAACAAATATTGCAGTACTTGCGTGAAATACAGGCATCAAGTAAATAGATCTGTTCCTGACCATGCATGTTTTATGAACTGGCAGGGGCCTAGCTCAGGTATGGAGTCAGATATATTAGTTGACGCATTCCGAATAGCAACAACCATGCACAATCTAAGATATGCTCGATATGTTGCCGACGGCGATTCGAGTACCCATTCTGAAATTATAGCAAGGGTACCATATGGCAGAAATGTAGAAAAAATTGAGTGCGCTAATCATGCGTGCAAATGCTTGAAAAACAGACTATATAAGAAGCAGCATGAAAATGCCGAATGCAGAAGATTTCTTAGTGCCGCAATAATAAAAAAAATGTGTGATTTTGCCAGAAATGCAATTGCACGTGCCACCACAGAAAAAAAATGTAAAGGATCTCATCAGTGCGCTGAAGGCAATTCCTCAACATTTTTCCCGTGGCGACCATGAATTTTGTCCTACACGCTGCTCGTTCTCCGGGAAAGTTCTACAGGTTAATCCTGAAGACGTCCCTAGCAACATCTTTCTCAGCCATGTGTATTCAGCCTTTGATACGCTGACCAGAAGGGCTCGTCTACTGATAGGAAATAACATGAGCAACCTGGCAGAATATTTTATGACCATAGTTGCCAGACTTATAGGTGGCAAAAACATCATGGTTAGCAAAAGTGCGCGATATACCATCCGTGTTAAAGCAGCAGGAAACCGATTTACGAAAGGTCACTCAGCTCGCCATAAAATATTTCGAAGAACTGTAGGATCTACACCAAGTAGGCAGTTGGAAAAACTTGCACAGCAGCGGGCCGTCACTACTACTCGACGTAAAAAACTGTCTGCTAGAAAGCGCCTTTTCACTAATACTTCCACAAAACTCCCTTCAAAAGAAATCGGGGACCCAACCGGAGCAGACAAAAACGACGGCTCAAACGCAACTGCTCCGGATCTTGATTGCAGTGCACTCGAAATTGCAAAAACAGATTTTTTGACCCGTCTCCAATGTACTGCAACGGAAATCCTCGGAATTGAAAAAGCCACTAGGCTTCAGAAAAATTATATCGATAATAACTGGATAGAATACAGAAAAAACAGAATTACTGCTTCTGTAGCTGGTGCTGTTTGTAAAAGGCGGGTGAAGACTGTGGGTTCGTTAGTTCGGCAGCTGCCGTATCCCAGAAGCCGCCAAACAAAGGCAATGGAGCATGGTCAGATGTATGAGCCTGTAGCTATTGCAGCTTTAGCAAAGAAAACGGGTTGCATTGTGAACTCTGCTGTGCTTTTCATTCACAAGGAATATGGGTTTCTAGGGGCCAGTCCGGACGGGATAGCAATTTTTCCTTCGGGTGAGAAGGCTCTTTTGGAGGTAAAGTGCCCTTTGTTGGCAAAAGGGCTTACATTGGAAGAGTGGATAGCGCTTAAAAAAAATACCTGTCTTGAAAAGAAAGTTAATAGTGAAACAAAGCTGAAAAGAACACATGACTACTATTACCAAATTTAAATGCAATTGGAATGTTGTGACATTGATTTTGTATACTTTGTAATATATTTAGGGGAAGATGAATTATATTATGAAAAGATTGGTCGTGACCAAGAATTCTGGTCTAACGAAATACTGTCAAATCTACAACAATTTTATTTTGAGGCACTGTTACCAGAAATTGTCGACGGAAGGTTACCAAGAAGTATGGAGATACGAGAACCGTTTATATAAATCCAACTGTGCTAGGTATAGGTAGTTGTCATGTGTCATTACAGTCTTATCCGAATACAAATTCAGATATACAAATACACAAGCAACACTCAAGCTTTAAAATATTTTTTAATGAACCCGTATGGATAAATTAAATAAAAAAAACAAGTTTTTTTTAACTGAAAGTAAGGAGCGACATTAAAACTTAAACGAACAGAAATTACTTCGTATATAAAAGGGGCTGCTCCCTCCTCAACGCCCCGCTCTTTACGGTAAAGTTTTTTAATGTTTTAAAAAGCAAAGTTGAGAGAGAGAGTCGAACTTTAGCGTAAAGAGCGGGGCGTTGAGGAGGAAGCAGCCCCTTTCATATGGGAAGTAATTTATATTCGTTTTAAGTTTTAATGCTGCTCCTTACTTTCAGTAAAAAAAAAAACATGGCTTTTTTTATTTAATTTCTGATCGTTTTTGAATTAATGTATGTTTTGATTTTGACTCTCCACAGATGAAGAATCAAAACGAAATTTGCATATTTATATGGCTTTCTCATAGTTTTGATCGAATCACTTTGAGAAAAAAGAAGCAGGGGAGGAGGCTTAGTTGCCCTCCAATGTTTTGGTTACTTAAAAAGGCAACTAAAACTTTAAATTTTTTAAGAACGGTTTTGCTGGTAAAAGATATACGTAACTTACGAGTTAGCTTACGTAACGAACTTCTGTATTCTGTTCGTTTTGAATTTTAATGCTGCTTCTTACTTTTGGTGAAAAACTGTTTCATTTTTTTGTATTGTTTTATTTTTAAATAATGCTAGAAAATCCTGCGCTCCCTTCATGGATATTTTCTTCCCCCATGACAAATTCCTCCATGGAAAGTTCCTCCAACATAACCCCCTGTTCTCAACCCCTCCCCCCAACCAAAAATCCCCCTGAAAACGTCTGTACACTTCTAGGACAACTGTTTTGATAAGATCACCCCTGGAAAAAAATCCACATTTTGCAGATAGGAGCTTGAAACTTCCACGGTAAGGTTCTCTGATATGCTGAATCGGATGGTGTAATTTTGGTTTATTACTTTTAGGGGTGTTTCCCTCTATTTTCTAAAATAAGGCAATTTTTCTTAGGCTCATAATTTTAGATGGGTAAAACTGATATATTGAAAATCAGCATTAAAATGCGATTGTGTTGATGTAGCTATTGGTATCAAAATTTCATTTTTTAGAGTTTTGGTTACTATTGAGCCGGGTCGCTCCTTACTACAGTTCTTTACCACGAACTGTTTGATAAAATGAAGTAAATTGGTCACTTCGCTACGAGCAATTATTTAAATTTTATTTTTGTCAATAGGTCTGCATGAAGTAAAACCGAAAAACATGTACTTTTTATTTGTAATTTCCACAATTTTATACCGCACCCTGGCAAATAATGATGACCAGACCAGAGGCACGCACGCAGGGGAGGGATTCACCCGCCTCAACTTTGTAAAATGCATAATTTTCTCAGCGAAATGTTTAATTTTCCAGTGTTTTCCTGGTATTTCTTTCGTGAGAGTTGAACCCCCCTCCACCCAAAAACAATTCTCGAATAATAATTTCTCTAATTTTCTCGAAAAATAGCTCTTTTGCAAATAAATATTCTATTTACTTGCCAAATTACGAAGAATAACAATGCAATAATCGTAATTTTTAGTGTTTGTCTGATTTGCCGCGTATGAAAAAGAACTGAATAGGAAGTATAATGTCTGAACTTCCGCGTGGCCTTAAGAATAATGATACATAATATTTGGGATAATAATTGCTAAATCTGGGAGAGGGGGGGGTCTTTTCCCTTAACTTTTCTAAAAAAATTCACCATTTACAACGATATTGAATTTTGTGCAATACTAGTTTTTGCATAATATTGGTTTTACACACTACTCATATTAGATTTTATACAATACGCGTAAAAAGCCTAGTCTGATACATGAACTGTGTTTCGTCAACTGTTACAGTCGACTTCTTCTTTTTCTTATATATACCTTCGTATCTTCTTATAAAAAATTGTCAAAAAATAAATATAATAATCTTATAAATATAATAATCTTCTTATAAAAAGTTATGTATACCAATTATCATTGGGACTAAATTTGCCTATTACACTAATCAAAATTCCATATTCTTATCATTGAAGTGAAAAATAATGTCGTATATCGCCAAATGCTAGATTACGTGTAGAGGCTTTTACTGTCAACATAAGCACCAATTCAAAATCTTGTAAGTCCCCTATACTCTTTGGAAACAATCATAACAAGTTTTTCTATGTAGACAGGTTAGAGTCTCACCATGGGCCTGAATCTTCCTCTTCTTATACATATATGTACATATATATATATATATATATATATATATATATATATATATATATATATATATATATATATATATATATATATATATATATATATATATATATATATATATATATATATATATATATATATATAAAAATAAGTTGTCTGTGTGTGGATCTGTCTGTCAGGTGACGTCATGTTTCTGTGTCGACTGACGTCATGAAGTTAGTTGTCGTCATTTTTGCTATGACGGTGACGTCATTAAAGATATTTAAGACATATATGTTCACGTAGAAATCTATTAATGTTTAAGTTTAAAATGACTGATGAACTTACAATGGCAAAAGCCGAAGAAGATGCTCAAAGAGTCTATGCCAAAAAACTTGCTGCTCATAGAGAAAGTCAGAAAAGAAAGCGTGCCGAGGAATCAAAAGAACAGCAAGGAAACAGGCTTGAGGCTAAAGAACGCAAAACCGCGCAGTTAGATGAAGATCCACCTGGACAGCGAGAGTCAAAACATATCAAAACTGAAAATGATAGTGATGATGATTGGGTTTGGGATTTTGACTTGGAAAAGGTCATCAATACTAATACTACTACTAATAACTCACTGCAGCACCAAGCCGCCTGAGGCCAACACAGCTACGCACGCTCCTCCTCCAACCTAATCTATTTAAAGCCTCCCTCTTTACACCCTCCCAGGAAGTTCCCATTTCCTTTAAATCCTTATTTATGACATCCTCCCAACCCAGACAAGGACGACCTGCTTTCCGTGTAGCCCCAGACGGTTGGCCAAAAAGGACAATCTTCGGTAATCTGTCATCCTTCATCCGTAGAACGTGGCCTAGCCATCTCAACCTTTCTTTCATTATAGCCCCAGAAAGCGGGATTGAACCACACTTTTCGTACAACCTACTGTTTGAAATACGGTCAGTCAGCCGGGTACCCAGAACAATCCGTAGGCAATTTCTCTGGAAAACATCTAGGAAATTTTCATCTGCTTTTCGGAGTGCCCATGCTTCAGAGCCATATTTGACCACTGTCATCACTGTAGCTTCCAATATTCTAATCTTGGTTTGTAGGCTTATCTTTCTATTCTTCCAAACTTTTTTTAACTGTGAAAAAACACCCTGAGCTTTAGCTATTCTACTTTTAACATCTTCACTGCTCCCACCATCTTTACTAATAATACTACCAAGGTAACTGAAGCTCCCAACCTGATCAATCTTTTCGTTACCTAAGGTCACCTGTTCATCTTCACTTATTCCTAACCTTAGTGACTTAGTCTTCTTAACATTAATTTTTAAGCCTATTTTAGCACCCTGAACTCGTAAAACCTCTAAAAATTCATTCATTTTGCTCACACTTTCATCTAATGTGCTTAAATCATCAGCATAATCTAAGTCCAGGAGCGTTCTTCCTCCCCATTTGATTCCATGGTCTCCAATTGCCTTTCCTGTGCTCCTTAAGACGAAGTCCATCAAAATGATCCATATAAAGGGGGATAGAACACAACCCTGCTTAACTCCTGATTTAATACAAAACCAGTTGCTAACCTCATTTCCTACCTTAACCGCAGCAGTATTATTCTCGTACATAGCGCAAATCACTTTAATGTATTTTTCTGGTATACCATATAACGATAAGACCTTTGTTAACGCTGTTCTATCAACAGAATCGAAAGCTTGCTCATAATCGATAAAACTAAGGACCAAAGGTGTTTGACAACGAAGGGACTTCTCAATTATTAACCTAAGAGTGAAAACATGGTCGACACATCCTCTACCTTTTCTAAAACCGCATTGTTCTTCCCTTAAAACTTTGTCTACAGCATGTCTCAGTCTAAAAAGTATCATATTACTCAGTAATTTGCTACCTAAAGAGACCAGACTAATGCCTCGATAATTCCGACATTCACTCTTGTCACCTTTCTTATACAGTGGTTTAATTAAGGTTTTCCTAAAATCATTGGGTACTTCCCCTTTTTCAAAAATCATGTTCATAATCTTCAGTAGCTTATTCCTAACCTCAGAGCCACCATATTTAAGGAACTCATTAATCATACTATCAGCGCCTGGGGCCTTATTATTTTTTAATCCTTCTAGTACTGTCGCTAATTCTTCCTCACTAAACAAATCTTTCTTCACATCCAAGGTATCACAAACTTTTTCATTTTCATCTATATCTTTTCCTGCAACTGTATCTCGGTTTAGCACAGTCTCAAAATGTTCCACCCATCTTTCTTTAACTTTTTCCTTATCACTAATTGTGACCCCATTTCTATCTTTAACTGGGACTAGTCCGGATCGGCTACTCCCTTTCAATTTATTAACATGCCAGTATAATATTTTACTATTATGCCGTCTAGCCGCATCTTCCAGATCCTCAGCAATTTTATCCATCGCCTCCATTTCACATCTCCTTAGTTCATATTTTAATGCTTTCTCCACTTTCTTTACATTCCTTTTGTTTTCATACGACCTATCGCTCAGATAATTCTTATACAAACCCCTTCTACTCTCTATTAAACCTAAAGCTTTTTCACTAATATTCCTAGTTGCTGTCTTAGCACTCTTCCCTAGGAAACCATCAGCAACTTCACAAATTGTTTTTCTGAAATTATTCCATCCATCTTCCACATTGTCAAATTTTAAACCCTCAAGTTTAGTACTCAACTGTTCCTGGAATTTTTTTCTCAAATTTTCATCCTGAAGTCTACCAACATCATAACTTTCCGGGAGGGAGTTACTCTTCCGAAATTTCAGCTTTAAATTAACCTTAGACACTACTAGATGGTGATCTTTACTTTTAACATCAATAACGGCACTCCTATACACCCTAGTATCTTGTATTGATCCTGCTAGTCCTGCTAGGTTTGCTGTCTTACCATCACGTGAATACCATGTCAACTTATGGGCCATTTTGTGACCAAACACCGTATTGGTTATAACTAGGTTGTTATACCTACAAAATTGCAAAAGCCTATAGCCATTACTGTTTTCTTTTCCTACACCAAAATTACCTAGGCTAGGATACCATCTATCCCTATTTCTACCAACCTGGGCATTAAAATCTCCTAGCAAAAACACCATATTTCTACCTGGTACCCTGTCTATTTGCTCCTGTAACTGTAAGTAAAATTCATCTGAGTCACTAGTATCTCCATCAGTTGGTTCAATGGGGGCATATACTACTATAACTGATACCCTAAACTTTTTAGTCATAAAATGAGCAATTAGTATTCTATTATTAATACCTTCCCAGCCTAAACAAGACTTCGCAGCTTCCTTATTCATCATGAGCCCTACTCCCTGTCTATGCACCCCATCCTTCCTTCCTGAGTAAACAAATTCTATGTCACCTAATTTCATGCTTCCTACCCCTGGGATATGAGTTTCTGAAACTCCTAATAAATCCAGTTCAAACCGTCTGAATTCGTCAGTCAAAATGTCGATGCGATAGTCATTTTTTAACGTCGTAACATTCCAAGTTCCAATTTTCATGTTCTTTAAATCTTTGAAATTATTTTGGCCTCAAGAAAAGCAGTGATCCCGGATACCAGTGCAGGATGGGGACCAACATATCTTCTCAAGTCTACACCGAAGCGCTTAAGCCGGCTTCTACCTGATTTTAGTTAAAAAAACAAAGGTTCGGCGATATGTATTTCATAGTGAAGCTAAAAAATAAAGAAGAAAAAGAAAACTGAAAAAAGAAAAAATGTAAAAAACTAAAAAATACTAAAAAGAAAAAACACTCGAAGAGAAATTACAGACCGGGACACAAATGACGACCGGGACAGAGGGAATATAAATAAAGACCGGGACACTCAAAGAGAAATTACAGACTGGGATACCGGGACACAAATGACGACCGGGACACAGGGAATATAAATGACGACCAACACAGGTATTTAAGAATATCGTTCAAAGACAAATTTTAAATTGTAAGAAGACCGTTGAAAGAGAAATTTCTAATTGTAAAATGACTGAAGAACCTACAATGGCAACACCCGAGGAAGCTGCTCAAAACGAATGTATTCAAGCCGAAGTAGCTGAGTTGGTAAAGCGTTATGTTTCAGGTTCTAGGTCCGAGAGGCTCCAGGTTTGAACCTTGGCTTTAGCATTAATACAAAAGAAGAAAAAACTAAAAAAGGTAAAAACTACAAAAAAATGTTTCTGTGTCGACTGACGTCATGAAGTTAGTTGTCGTCATTTTTGCTATGACGGTGACGTCATTAAAGATATTTAAGACATATATGTTCACGTAGAAATATATTAATGTTTAAGTTTAAAATGACTGATGAACTTACAATGGCAAAAGCCGATGAAGATGCTCAAAGAGTCTATGCCAAAAAACTTGCTGCTGATAGAGACAGTCAGAAAAGAAAGCGTGCCGAGGAATCAAAAGAACAGCAAGGAAACAGGCTTGAGGCTAAAGAACGCAAAACCGCGCAGTTAGATGAAGATCCACCTGGAAGCGAGAGTCAAAACATATCAAAACTGAAAATGATAGCGATGATGATTGGGTTTGGGATTTTGACTTGGATAAGGTCATCAATGCTTACCAGATTTTAGTTAAAAAAAAAAAAAGGTTCGGCGATATGTATTTCATAGTGAAGCTAAAAAATAAAGAAGAAAAAGAAAACTGAAAAAAGAAAAAATGTAAAAAACTAACAAATACTAAAAAGAAAAAACACTCAAAGAGAAATTACAGACCGGGACACAAATGACGACCGGGACAGAGGGAATATAAATAACGACCGGGACACTCAAAGAGAAATTAAAGACTGGGATACCGGGACAAAAATGACGACCGGGACACAGGGAATATAAATGACGACCAGGACACAGGTATTTAAGAATATCGTTCAAAGTCAAATTTTTAGTTGTAAGAAGACCGTTGAAAGAGAAATTTCTAATTGTAAAATGACTGAAGAACCTACAATGGCAACACCCGAGGAAGCTGCTCAAAACGAATGTATTCAAGCCGAAGTAGCTGAGTTGGTAGAGCGTTATGTTTCAGGTTCTAGGTCCGAGAGGCTCCAGGTTTGAACCTTGGCTTTAGCATTAATACAAAAGAAGAAAAAAACTAAAAAAGGTAAAAACCACAAAAAAACTAATATGGCGCGTAACGACTTACGCGCGCGGGGGGGCTTGGGGGCGCGAAGCGCCACGCCAACAGCTAGTATATATGTAAAAATAAGTTGTCTGTCTGTTATTTCTCTTAGACTTTGTCTGTTAATCGGCTTGCTTGAATAATCAAATATCTTTGAAAAGACAACAGTATGAAAAGAGATTGAAATTCTTAAAGAGTAAAAAACTGGTAACTTCAAAAAATCTATCTATCTATCTATATATATATACTAGCTGTTGGGGTGGCGCTTCGCGCCACCCCAACACCTAGTTGGTGGGGGCGCTTCGCGCCCCCCCCCCCCGCGCGCGTAAGTCGTTACGCCTCATATTAGTTACGCGCCATTGTAGTTGTGTCCCTATGTCCCACCTGTGAATATAGATATATATATGTATGTATATATATATATATATATATATATATATATATATATATATATATGTATATATATATATATATATATATATATATATATATATATATATAATATACTAGCTGTTGGGGTGGCGCTTCGCGCCACCCCAACACCTAGTTGGTGGGGGCGCTTCGCGCCCCCCCCAAGCCCCCCCGCGCGCGTAAGTCGTTACGCGCCATAATAGTTACGCGCCATTGTAGTTGTGTCCCTATGTCCCACCTGTGAATATAGATATATATATATATATATGGTTTTAACTACGTAAAACTTGCGAATATACAACATTCTTTGCTGTCCCATTGTCTTTGCATATAAATAGATTGTCAGGTTATCCCCCTGTTTCCCCCGGTGTCCCCGTTGTAGTTGTGTCCCTGTGTCCCGGTCGTCATTTATATTCCCTGTGTCCCGGGTCCCGGTCATCATTTGTATCCCGGTGTCCCGGTCTGTATATACATTCGTTTTTTAGTTTTGTTTTTCTCCTTTATTTTTTCCTTTTTTTTCTTTTTTAGCTTATTTAGATTTTTAGATTTTTTAGTTTTTTTTATTAGTTTTTAGTTTTTATTTCTTTTTAGTTTTTTTGTCCCGGTCGTCATTTATATCCCCCTGTTTCCCCCGGTGTCCCCGTTGTAGTTGTGTCCCTGTGTCCCGGTCGTTATTTATATTCCCTGTGTCCCGGTCGTCATTTGTATCCCGGTGTACCGGTCTGTATATACATTCGTTTTTAGTTTTGTTTTTCTCCTTTATTTTTTTCCTTTTTTTTTCTTTTTTAGTTTATTTAGATTTTTAGATTTTTTAGTTTTTTTATTAGTTTTTAGTTTTTTTTTTCTTTTTAGTTTTTTTGTAGTTTTTACCTTCTTTTTAGTTTTGTTAATTTTTTTTTTTACTTGTGTCCTGGTCGTCATTTATACTCCCTGTGTCCCGGTGCTTTGTTGATTGCTAATCGAACATTCCTTTTGTCCTGGTCGCTTTCTCTTTGAGTGTCGTCATTTATTTTTTTCTTTTTTAGTTCTTTTAGTTTTTACCTTTTTTAGTTTTTTTTTAGTTTTTAGTTTTTTTAGTTTTTTACCTTTTTTTAGTTTTTTTAGTTTTTTAGCTTTTTTATTTTTTTTTATTAGTTTTTAGTTTTTTTGTAGTTTTTGCCTTTTTTTTTAGTTTTTTGTCCTGGTCGCTTTCTCTTTGAGTGTCGTCATTTATTAGTTTTTTCCTTTTTTTTTTAGTTTTTTATTGGTTTTTACCTTTATTTTAGCTTATTTTTCAGTTTTTTTCCTTTTTTTTAGTTTTTTTTTATTTTTTATTTTTTTAGTTTTTTACCTTTTTTTAGTTTTTTTAGTTTTTTTAGTTTTTTAGCTTTTTTACTTTTTTATTAGTTTTTAGTTTTTTTTTGTAGTTTTTGCCTTTTTTTAGTTTTTTCAGTTTTTTTTTTAGTTTTTTATTGGTTTTTACCTTTATAGTTTTTTTAGTTTTTTAGCTTTTTTATTTTTTTTATTAGTTTTTAGTTTTTTTTGTAGTTTTTGCCTTTTTTTAGTTTTTTCAGTTTTGACGTCACCTAATCCAGTTTTTTCAGGTGACGTCACCTGACACATCCATCCACACATCCATCCACACATCCACAGACAGACAACTTATTTTTATATATATAGATATATATATATATATATATATATGTTTTTAACTACGTAAAACCTGCGAATATACAACATTCTTTGCTGTCCCATCGTCTGTGCATATTAATAGATTGTCAGGTTTACCGACTCTTGAACATGCAACGCATAATGGTCCATGGGAAAACAATCCGTATTCAGATCTATACCTCATGATTCTATTGATTGCCCTTGAGCTTTGTTGATGGTGATTGCTAATCGACCATTTCCTTTGTTGCCGTCGTCATTTATATATCCCCCTGTGCCCCCCGGCGTCCCCGTTGTAGTTGTGTCCCTGTGTCCGGGTCGTCATTTATATTCCCTGTGTCCCCGTCGTCATTTGTGTCCCGGTGTCCCAGTCTGTGATTTCTATTTGAGTGTCCCGGGCGTCAATTATATTCGTCAGGATATTGTAGGGCATCGTAGCATCGATGAGTTTAAGCAATTCTTGACAACTGATTGTTTCGCCTATAAAGAATATTATCTCGAGGTAAGAACTGATCACCGACCACAACGATTACCACTTTGATGATAGTTGCGTATCAGGAGGCATCAATTCGATTGCTGTTTTTAAGCAGAAGCACTAAATTATTATTTTTGTGGAAAAGATGATATATATAAATATATTCACCATGCATGGCCAAAGGAAGGTGCACAAAGCAATATCCTCGACTTTTAGTATCCAACACAATTACTGGCAATGATGGTTACCCACAATAAAGAAGACGATCTACTGAAGATGGCGGTAAAACAGCAATAATAAAGAAGCGTAACGGTACCACCATCGAAGTAGATAACCAGTGGGTTGTTCTATATTCCCCATTATTATCAAAAACATTTAATGCACACATAAACCTTGAATACTGTAACTCCATAAAGGCAATCAAATACATATGTAAATACGTCAACAAAGGCAATGACATGGCAGTTTTTGGCTTGCAGCCCGAAACCAAAGATATCGACGAAATCGTACAATATCAGGCTGGAAGATACATAAGCAGTAATGAAGCTGTTTGGCGAATTCTTTCATTTCCGATACATGAACGTAGTCCAGCTGTTGTTCACTTAGCGGTACATTTACAGAATGGTCAACGTGTTTATTTCTCGGAAACCAACGTGCAACAAAGAACCCTGAATCCACCGGATACACAGTTAACTGGTTTCTTTTCGCTTTGCAAAAATGATTCTTTTTCAAAAAAACTGCTGTATACTGAAGTGCCTTCGTATTACACGTGGAATACTAAAAATAAAGTATTTGAACGTCGAAAACAGGGTAAGTCAGTCGACGGCCAACCTACCATCTTCAAAGATACCACGATAGGAAGACTCTACACCGTTCACCCCAATCAACATGAATGCTTCTTTCTACGCCTGCTTTTGGTGAATGTACCCGGTCCTACATCCTTTGAGTATTTGAGAACTGTAAACGGTACTATACATGACACTTACCGTAGTGCATGCCAAGCTCTGAATTTATTGGAGAATGACCAACACTGGGATAACTGCATCAATGACGCGTGCGAAACGTCAATTCCAAGTCAAATTCGTGCATTGTTTGGCATCATTTTAACAACTTGCTCTCCATCAGCTCCAACAGAGTTATGGGAAAAATATAAGTAAAAAATGTCCGAAGATATACCCCATCGAAAACAGTTAAGAGACGTCAGATATGACTTTTGATTTTACATCAGAAATTTATAACTACACTTTAGTTATTATAGAAGATTTGTACGTACGTATGGCAGACAAACCTCTTCAGGATTTGGGAATGCCTTCACCTAACCGTATCGCTGCTGTTTCGACATGTGTAGAATTGGATCGTGAACAAAGTTACAGTACGAGTGATCTATTGTCGTATGTACAAAATAACATTTCCAAGTTAGCGTTGGAACAAAAAGACATTTATGATAAGATAATGCATTGTGTCGATAACAACGTTGGAGAAATTTTCTTTTTGGATGCGCCAGGAGGTACTGGTAAAACGTTTGTGATAAAACTGATTCTGGCATCAATTCGATCAAAAAATGATATAGCGTTGGCAATTATGTCGTCCGGAATAGCCGCAAAATTGCTGCCTGGTGGAAGAACTGCTCATTCCGCTTTGAAATTGCCTCTGAATTTGCATTCTACAGAAACTCCCACGTGCAATATTTCCAAATCATCTGGGATGGGTAAAATATTGCAGCAATGCAAACTTATTATTTGGGATGAGTGCACAATGGCACACAAAAAATCGCTCGAGGCTCTGGATCAATGCTTGAAAGATTTGCGAGGGAAGTCGAAACCCTTTGGCTGCACATTAATATTGCTTGCGGGAGATTTCAGGCAAACATTATCTATAATACCTAGATCAACTCCTGCAGACGAAATGAATGCTTGCCTGAAAAATTCTAATTTATGGGCACACGTAAAAATATTAAAATTAACTACAAAGATGCGTGTCCGATTGCAAAACGATGACTCTGGTCAAACATTTTCAGATCAATTGCTGGCAATTGGAAACGGAAAGCTCCCAGTAGACTCAATTTCAGGACGTATACAACTACCTGCTGATTTCTGTAATTTAGTGACGTCCAAAAATGAATTGATTGAAAAAGTATTTCCGAATATTCTAAAAAATTATAAAAATAATAAATGGCGAAGTGAAAGAGCGATTCTCGCACCCAAAAATATAGACGTCCACGAAATCAACAATATTGTTTTGACCAAGATTCGAGACCAGGCAGTCCTTTACAAGTCAGTCGACACAGTTTTGGAACCAAATGAAGCGGTTAATTATCCATCTGAATTTTTAAATTCCATGGATCTTTCAGGGTTTCCACCACACCTGCTACAACTAAAAATAGGCGTACCAATAATACTTTTAAGAAATATAAACCCACCAAAGCTTTGCAATGGCACTCGACTTGCCGTAAAAAAAACAATGGAAAACCTAATAGAGGCCACAATCTTGACAGGGCCTTTTGAGGGTGAGACTGTTCTTATTCTTCGCATTCCCATGATTCCAACGGATCTGCCTTTTCAATTTAAAAGATTGCAATTCCCAATTCGATTAGCATTTGCAATCACCATTAACAAAGCTCAAGGTCAATCATTAGAAAAATGTGGTATAGATCTTAATACTGATTGTTTTTCCCATGGACAATTGTACGTTGCATGTTCGAGGGTCGGTAAACCTGACAATCTATTTATATGCAGCGACAATTGGACAGCGAAGAATGTTGTATATTCGCAAGTTTTACGCAGTTAATTTGTATTGTATCTATCTATCTATCTATCTATAAGTATTTCCGAATATTCTAAAAAATTATAAAAATAATAAATGGCTAAGTGAAAGAGCGATTCTCGCACCCAAAAATATAGACGTCCACGAAATCAACAATATTGTTTTGACCAAGATTCGAGACCAGGCAGTCCTTTACAAGTCAGTCGACACAGTTTTGGAACCAAATGAAGCGGTTAATTATCCATCTGAATTTTTAAATTCCATAGACTGATCTGATCTGAAAATGATCTGAAAATGTTTGACCAGAGTCATCGTTTTGCAATCGGACACGCATATTTGTAGTTAATTTTAATATTTTTACGCGTGCCCATAAATTATAATTTTTCAGGCAAGCATTCATTCGTCTTCAATGGCTCTGGTGGTGCAGCCAATAGAGGAAGTTTAACTTTTCCTGAGGCGCAACACATTCCCATTGTTTCACCATTGAATTTCAAGGCCTTGCAATAGGGACAAATTTTAGACATTGTCCCGATTTGAACACATCTACTCAAGCTATAATCATCGACTTGGTTGTACCTGAATGCCAGGCGATAACTTTCAGGATGCTCTGATTCCTCGGCACGCTTTCTTTTCTTACTTTCTCTATCAGCAGCAAGCCTGATTTCTTGCTGTTCTTGTGATTCCTCGGCACGCTTTCTTTTCTTACTTTCTCTATCAGCAGCAAGCCTGATTTCTTGCTGTTCTTGTAATTCCTCGGCACGCCTTCTTTTTTCCCTTTTTCTTTTAGCAGCAAGTCTGCTTCCGCGTTGCTCTGGTAGTTCCTCGGCACGCTTTCTGTTCTTTTTTTCTCTATCAGCCTCAAGCCTGTTTCCTTGCTGTTCTTTTGATTCCTCGGCACGCTTTCTGTTCTTTCTTTCTCTATCAGCCTCAAGCCTGTTTCCTTGCTGTTCTTTTGATTCCTCGGCACGCTTTCTGTTCTTTCTTTCTCTATCAGCCTCAAGCCTGTTTCCTTGCTGTTCTTTTGATTCCTCGGCACGCTTTCTTTTCTGACTTTCTCTATCAGCAGCAAGTTTTTTGGCATAGACTCTTTGAGCATCTTCATCGGCTTTTGCCATGGTATGTTCATCAGTCATTGTAAACTTAAACATTAATAGATTTCTACGTGAACATATGTCTTAAATATCTTGAATGACGTCACCGTCAAAGCAAAAATGACGACAACTAATTTCAAGACGTCAGTCAACACAGAAACATGATGTCACCTGATCCACAGACAGACACACAGGCAGACAACTTATTTTTATATATATAGAATATATATCTTCTATCTATATAAAAATAAGTTGTCTGTCATGAAGTTAGTTGTCGTCATTTTTGTTATGACGGTGACGTCATTAAAGATACTTAAGACATGCATTCACGTAGAAATCTATTAATGTCTAACTTTAAAATGACTGATGAACTTAAAATGGCAACAGCCAAGGAAGATGCTCAAAGAGGCTATGCCAAAAAACTTGCTGCTGATAGAGAAAGTAAGAAAAGAAAGCGTGCCGAGGAATCAAAAGAACAGCAAGGAAACAGGCTTGAGGCTGATAGAGAAAGTAAGAAAAGAAAGCGTGCCGAGGAATCAAAAGAACAGCAAGGAAACAGGCTTGAGGCTGATAGAGAAATAAAGAACAGAAAGCGTGCCGAGGAACTACCAGAGCAACGCGAAACCAGACTTGCTGCTAAAAGAGAAAGTGAAAAAGAAGGCATGCCGAGGAACTACCAGAGCAACATGAAACCAGACTTGCTGCTAAAAGAGAAAGTGAAAAAAGAAGGCGTGCCGAGGAATCACAAGAACAGCAAGAAATCAGGCTTGCTGCTGATAGAGAAAGTAAGAAAAGAAAGCGTGCCGAGGAGTCAGAGCAACCTGAAAGTTATCGCCTGGTATTCAGGTACAGCCCAGTCGATGATTATAGCTTGAGTAGATCAAATCGGGACTATGTCTAAAATTTGTCCCTATTGCAAGGCCCTGAAATTCCATGGTGAAACAATGGGAATGTGTTGCGCCTCAGGAAAAGATAAACTTCCTCTATTGGCT
>NW_027064016.1:0-28841 GCF_032884065.1 Artemia franciscana
GCCACGGGGGGATTTTATTTTTTTGGGAGGGAGGGGTATTCTCTGGGGGGTAAGTGCTGGCCACAAACTATACCAATCTTTTATAAATTTTTACAAGTCTACACTATAGTTAAGCTGTCAAAATAAGTTAGTATAGGCAAGAGTAAGTTCTTTATTATAACAGCAATCACGATTAATATTTCAGTTACCATGTACTAGTGTTCTTTCTTTTCTATGATCAAGTCAAAAAGTGAAATTGTTGTTAAAACACTAAAATTACTATTGCTTTTTATATAAAGTACTTCGCGTTTGGATCTGACACATTTTTTTTTTTTGGGGGGGGGGGGGTTAGTATATTCTGTTTTATTACTATTGGTCGTGTTCCTCATCCGTAATCACTTTTCGGTTCGCATTTTTGGCTTTTCAGGCTCTTCTGTACAATTCTTCTGAAATTTGAGACAGTTTAACTGGCAAAAATAAAATTAGCACGCGCCATACTACGAGGAGTTTCACGAGGAGTGTTGCGGGGGGGGGGGGTAAATTTATTATCTAGAATCCAGGGGGAATTTCTCTTTAATTTTTCAAAGAAAATACCAAAAATAAAAATCTTCCATGAAAGGACCCTTTATAACCAAGAATCATAAAAATTCTGAAAAGAGGAGTAAAGCGAAAAGCGAGAAAAAAGGGAAAAAATGACACACAAAACCTACAAAATGGAAAATACAAACTAAAAAAATACAATAATTAAAAAAATAACACAAACATAAACATAAAAAGAGTAAGAAATACAAACAATTCAACACACTATAAAATATCTTTATTTGAAGGACCTGACAAGTAATCGACCTAGCTAATTAACAATATCAGTAGAAAGTTAAGAATTTAACTAATACTATAAAGGAAACGGCTATGAACACCTTCCATTATAAAGTATATTACAAATGCTAAAAACTAATGAAAATCTGCTATTCCTATAACACGAAGGTAGTCGTAAAAAAAAACTTTGCAAATTTAAAATGCACTGAATTAATGGATCTTTTTTCTCGTTTGGAGAAAAAAGACGACAGGGGGCGAAAACGATAATATGTGGGCCAAACAAAGTGTTATAAAGGAGGCCTAATGTACGTATACAATTGTTGGGATCAAGTGTAAATATAATCGCTTTAAACAAATATCTTGCCATTTCAATATTCTGTATTTGTAGTATAACATTGAAATCAAGACAAAATTTACATCACAGTGTGACTATAATAGTGATCGAGTATGTCATGAACATTAAAGCAATATGGAGTATAGATTTCTGTCCTAAATCCTCGCATAACAGATAATAAACATATGTTTTGTTTTCACTCAAAAATCTCCCCAGAACGATACTAAATGAGAAGTAGTTCAGTAAGCTAAGCTTCAGTAAGTTTTTTTTTACGACTACCTTCGTGGTATAGGAACAGCAGAATGTCATAAGTATTTAGTATTTGTGATATACTTTATAATGGAAGGTATTCATAACCGTTTCCTTTATAGTATTAGTTAAATTCTCAACTTTCCAATGGTATCGTTAATTAGCTAGGTCCATTACTTGTCAGATCCTTCTAATAAAGATAATTTATAGTATGTTGAATTGTTTGTATTTCTTACTCTTTTTATGTTTATGTTTGTTCTATTTTTTCAATTATTGTATTTTTTTTAATTTGTATTTTCCATTTTGTAGGTTTTGTGTGTCATTTTTTCCCTTTTTTCTCGCTTTTCGCTTTACTCCTCTTTTCAGAATTTTTATGATTCTTGGTTATAAAGGGTCCTTTCATGGAAGATTTTTATTTTTGGTATTTTCTTTGAAAAATTAAAGAGAAATTCCCCCTGGATTCTAGATAATAAATTTACCCCCCCCCCGCAACACTCCTCGTGTCGACACACAAACACGACATCACTCGACACACACACACAGACAACTTATATATATCTATATATATAAAAATAAGTTGTCTGTCCGTTACGTTGCTTGAATAATCAAATATCTTTGAAAAGACTGCAGTATTAAAAGAGATTGAATTTCTTAAAGAGTAAAAAACTGGGAACTTCAAAAATCTATCTATGTATCTATCTATATATATAAAAATAAGTTGTCTGTCCGTTACGTTGCTTGAATAATCAAATATCTTTGAAAAGACTGCAGTATTAAAAGAGATTGAATTTCTTAAAGAGTAAAAAACTGGGAACTTCAAAAATCTATCTATGTATCTATCTATATATATAAAAATAAGTTGTCTGTCCGTTACGTTGCTTGAATAATCAAATATCTTTGAAAAGACTGCAGTATTAAAAGAGATTGAATTTCTTAAAGAGTAAAAAACTGGGAACTTCAAAAATCTATCTATGTATCTATCTATATATATAAAAATAAGTTGTCTGTCCGTTACGTTGCTTGAATAATCAAATATCTTTGAAAAGACAACAGTATTAAAAGAGATTGAATTTCTTAAAGAGTAAAAAACTGGGAACTTCAAAAATCTATCTATGTATCTATCTATATATATAAAAATAAGTTGTCTGTCCGTTCCGTTGCTTGAATAATCAAATATCTTTGAAAAGACTGCAGTATTAAAAGAGATTGAATTTCTTAAAGAGTAAAAAACTGGGAACTTCAAAAATCTATCTATGTATCTATCTATATATATAAAAATAAGTTGTCTGTCCGTTACGTTGCTTGAATAATCAAATATCTTTGAAAAGACTTCAGTATTAAAAGAGATTGAATTTCTTAAAGAGTAAAAAACTGGGAACTTCAAAAATCTATCTATGTATCTATCTATATATATAAAAATAAGTTGTCTGTCCGTTACGTTGCTTGAATAATCAAATATCTTTGAAAAGACAACAGTATTAAAAGAGATTGAATTTCTTAAAGAGTAAAAAACTGGGAACTTCAAAAATCTATCTATGTATCTATCTATATATATAAAAATAAGTTGTCTGTCCGTTACGTTGCTTGAATAATCAAATATCTTTGAAAAGACTGCAGTATTAAAAGAGATTGAATTTCTTAAAGAGTAAAAAACTGAGAACTTCAAAAATCTATCTATGTATCTATCTATATATATAAAAATAAGTTGTCTGTCCTTTACGTTGCTTGAATAATCAAATATCTTTGAAAAGACAACAGTATTAAAAGAGATTGAATTTCTTAAAGAGTAAAAAACTGGGAACTTCAAAAATCTATCTATGTATCTATCTATATATATAAAAATAAGTTGTCTGTCCGTTACGTTGCTTGAATAATCAAATATCTTTGAAAAGACTGCAGTATTAAAAGAGATTGAATTTCTTAAAGAGTAAAAAACTGGGAACTTCAAAAATCTATCTATGTATCTATCTTCTATATATATAAAAATAAGTTGTCTGTCCGTTACGTTGCTTGAATAATCAAATATCTTTGAAAAGACAACAGTATTAAAAGAGATTGAATTTCTTAAAGAGTAAAAAACTGGGAACTTCAAAAATCTATCTATGTATCTATCTATCTATATATATAAAAATAAGTTGTCTGTCCGTTACGTTGCTTGAATAATCAAATATCTTTGAAAAGACTGCAGTATTAAAAGAGATTGAATTTCTTAAAGAGTAAAAAACTGGGAACTTCAAAAATCTATCTATGTATCTATCTATCTATATATATAAAAATAAGTTGTCTGTCCGTTACGTTGCTTGAATAATCAAATATCTTTGAAAAGACAACAGTATTAAAAGAGATTGAATTTCTTAAAGAGTAAAAAACTGGGAACTTCAAAAATCTATCTATGTATCTATCTATATATATAAAAATAAGTTGTCTGTCCGTTACGTTGCTTGAATAATCAAATATCTTTGAAAAGACTGCAGTATTAAAAGAGATTGAATTTCTTAAAGAGTAAAAAACTGGGAACTTCAAAAATCTATCTATGTATCTATCTATCTATATATATAAAAATAAGTTGTCTGTCCGTTACGTTGCTTGAATAATCAAATATCTTTGAAAGGACTGCAGTATTAAAAGAGATTGAATTTCTTAAAGAGTAAAAAACTGGGAACTTCAAAAATCTATCTATGTATCTATCTATATATATAAAAATAAGTTGTCTGTCCGTTACGTTGCTTGAATAATCAAATATCTTTGAAAAGACTGCAGTATTAAAAGAGATTGAATTTCTTAAAGAGTAAAAAACTGGGAACTTCAAAAATCTATCTATGTATCTATCTATATATATAAAAATAAGTTGTCTGTCCGTTACGTTGCTTGAATAATCAAATATCTTTGAAAAGACAACAGTATTAAAAGAGATTGAATTTCTTAAAGAGTAAAAAACTGGGAACTTCAAAAATCTATCTATGTATCTATCTATATATATAAAAATAAGTTGTCTGTCCGTTACGTTGCTTGAATAATCAAATATCTTTGAAAAGACTGCAGTATTAAAAGAGATTGAATTTCTTAAAGAGTAAAAAACTGGGAACTTCAAAAATCTATCTATGTATCTATCTATATATATAAAAATAAGTTGTCTGTCCGTTACGTTGCTTGAATAATCAAATATCTTTGAAAAGACTTCAGTATTAAAAGAGATTGAATTTCTTAAAGAGTAAAAAACTGGGAACTTCAAAAATCTATCTATGTATCTATCTATATATATAAAAATAAGTTGTCTGTCCGTTACGTTGCTTGAATAATCAAATATCTTTGAAAAGACAACAGTATTAAAAGAGATTGAATTTCTTAAAGAGTAAAAAACTGGGAACTTCAAAAATCTATCTATGTATCTATCTATATATATAAAAATAAGTTGTCTGTCCGTTACGTTGCTTGAATAATCAAATATCTTTGAAAAGACTGCAGTATTAAAAGAGATTGAATTTCTTAAAGAGTAAAAAACTGGGAACTTCAAAAATCTATCTATGTATCTATCTATATATATAAAAATAAGTTGTCTGTCCTTTACGTTGCTTGAATAATCAAATATCTTTGAAAAGACAACAGTATTAAAAGAGATTGAATTTCTTAAAGAGTAAAAAACTGGGAACTTCAAAAATCTATCTATGTATCTATCTATATATATAAAAATAAGTTGTCTGTCCGTTACGTTGCTTGAATAATCAAATATCTTTGAAAAGACTTCAGTATTAAAAGAGATTGAATTTCTTAAAGAGTAAAAAACTGGGAACTTCAAAAATCTATCTATGTATCTATCTATATATATAAAAATAAGTTGTCTGTCCGTTACGTTGCTTGAATAATCAAATATCTTTGAAAAGACAACAGTATTAAAAGAGATTGAATTTCTTAAAGAGTAAAAAACTGGGAACTTCAAAAATCTATCTATGTATCTATCTATATATATAAAAATAAGTTGTCTGTCCGTTACGTTGCTTGAATAATCAAATATCTTTGAAAAGACTGCAGTATTAAAAGAGATTGAATTTCTTAAAGAGTAAAAAACTGGGAACTTCAAAAATCTATCTATGTATCTATCTATATATATAAAAATAAGTTGTCTGTCCTTTACGTTGCTTGAATAATCAAATATCTTTGAAAAGACAACAGTATTAAAAGAGATTGAATTTCTTAAAGAGTAAAAAACTGGGAACTTCAAAAATCTATCTATGTATCTATCTATATATATAAAAATAAGTTGTCTGTCCTTTACGTTGCTTGAATAATCAAATATCTTTGAAAAGACAACAGTATTAAAAGAGATTGAATTTCTTAAAGAGTAAAAAACTGGGAACTTCAAAAATCTATCTATGTATCTATCTTCTATATATATAAAAATAAGTTGTCTGTCCGTTACGTTGCTTGAATAATCAAATATCTTTGAAAAGACAACAGTATTAAAAGAGATTGAATTTCTTAAAGAGTAAAAAACTGGGAACTTCAAAAATCTATCTATGTATCTATCTATCTATATATATAAAAATAAGTTGTCTGTCCGTTACGTTGCTTGAATAATCAAATATCTTTGAAAAGACCGCAGTATTAAAAGAGATTGAATTTCTTAAAGAGTAAAAAACTGGGAACTTCAAAAATCTATCTATGTATCTATCTATCTATATATATAAAAATAAGTTGTCTGTCCGTTACGTTGCTTGAATAATCAAATATCTTTGAAAAGACAACAGTATTAAAAGAGATTGAATTTCTTAAAGAGTAAAAAACTGGGAACTTCAAAAATCTATCTATGTATCTATCTATATATATAAAAATAAGTTGTCTGTCCGTTACGTTGCTTGAATAATCAAATATCTTTGAAAAGACTGCAGTATTAAAAGAGATTGAATTTCTTAAAGAGTAAAAAACTGGGAACTTCAAAAATCTATCTATGTATCTATCTATCTATATATATAAAAATAAGTTGTCTGTCCGTTACGTTGCTTGAATAATCAAATATCTTTGAAAATACAGCAGTATTGAAAGAGATTGAATTTCTTAAAGAGTAAAAAACTGGGAACTTCAAAAATCTATCTATCTATATATATAAAAATAAGTTGTCTGTCCGTTACGTTACTTGAATAATCAAATATCTTTGAAAAGACAAGAAAAACATTGAAAAAGATAGAATGTCTGATACACTATCTGTATATATATATAAATAAGTTAATAACATGAAAGAATGTTTAAAACATAAGAATGTTACCAAATCCTACAATGGCAGAAGAAACAGCCGAGGAAGCTGCTGCAAGAGTTAATGCCAAAAGGATTGCGGCTAAAGAACGCAAAACCGCGCAGTTAGATGAAAATCAACCTGGACAGCGATAATCAAAACGTATCAAAACTGAAAATGATAGCGATGATGATTGGGTTTGGGATTTTGACTTGGATAAGGTCATCAATGCCTATCAGGTTTTAGTTAAAAAAAAACAAAGGTTTGGTGATATGTATTTACGTCTGAAAAATAAAGAAGAAAAAGAAAACTGAAACTAAAAATGTAAAAACTGGGAATTGCATAAATATTTCAAAATATTTTGACAATGATTAAAGTAATTCGAAAACCTTAAAACAGATACTTAAAAATTTGAGGTTTATTATAAATTGTTGAGCTTTAGCATGCTTGGCACGTGAAGACTTTTCCAACTGTCAATGTTAGATTGAACATAGACAAATTGAAAAACATTGAAAAAGATAGAATATTACCAACTGAAAAAATAAAACTGAAAAAAGAAAAGAGGTAAAAAAACTAAAAAAAAAGCTAAAAAGAAAAAAACTAAAAAAATTAAAAAAAATAAAAAAAAAACCTAAAAAGAAAAACCTAAAAAAAAAACTAAAAAAGGTAAAAAACTAAAAAGAAAAAAAACTATAAAAAAGCTAAAAAACTAAAAAAAACAGGGAATTGCACAAATATTTCAATATATTTTGACAATAGATTAAAGTAATTCGAAAACCTTAAAACAGATACCCAAAATTTTTAGGTTTATTATAAATTGTTGAGCTTTAGCCTGCTTGGCACGCAAAGATTTTTCCAAGTGTCAATATTAGAATGAACATTGACAAATTGAAGAAAACAAATCAATAAAAAGAAGAAACTAAAAAAAAGAAAAACTAAAAAAGAAAAAAACTAAGAAAAGAAAAAACTAAAAAAGAAAAAAAAAACTAAAAAAGAAACTATATCTATATATATCAAAATAAGTTTTATATATGCATGTTTGTTTGTTTGTGGGTTTGCATTTGACGTCATTATAAGTATATAAGGCTTTGTATATGACGTCATTATAAGATGAAACTACAGACCGGGACACCGGGACACAAATGACGACCGGGACACAGGGAATATAAATGACGACCGGGACACTTAAATAGAAATTACAGACCGGGACACCGGGACACAAATGACGAAAGGGACACCGGGACAGAGGCAATATGAATGACGACCGGAACACTCAAAGAGAAATTACAGACTGGGATACCGGGACACAAATGACGACCGGGACACAAATGACGACCGGGACACAGGGAATATAATATAGATATAAAAATAAGTTGTCTGTGTGTGGATCTGTGACGTCACAGATCGGTCACGGATCAGGTGACGTCATGTTTGTCCGCATATGACGTCTGAATTATTTCACACTAATACAAAAGAAGAAAAAAACTAAAAAAGGTAAAAACTACAAAAAAAAACTAAAAAGAAAAAAAACTAAAAAAGCTAAAAAACTAAAAAAACTAAAAAAAACTAAAAATCTAATAACTAAAAAAAAACTGAAAAAAATAAAAAAAGGCAAAAACTACAAAAAAAATAAAAACTAATAAAAAAACTAAAAAAGCTAAAAAACTAAAAAAACTAAAAAAAAACTAAAAAAAGGTAAAAAACTAAAAAAAACTAAAAACTAAAAAAGAAAAAAACTAAAAAAAAGGAAAAAACTGAAAAATAAAAGAGAAAAAGAAAACTAAAAAAATATGAATAAATATATATAAAAATAAGTTGTTTGTGGGTTATGTCTGTCTGTCTGTCTGTCGAGTGACGATATATATATATATATATATATATATATATATATATATATATATATATATATATATATATATATATATATATATATATATATGGTTTTAACTACGTAAAACTTGCGAATATACAACATTCTTTGCTGTCCCATTGTCTTTGCATATAAATAGATTGTCAGGTTTACCGACTCTTGAACATGCAACATATAATGGTCCATGGGAAAACAATCTGTATTCAGATCTATACCTCATGATTCTAATGATTGCCCTTGAGCTTTGTTGATGGTGATTGCTAATCGACCATTCCCTGTCCCGGTGTCCCGGTCGTCATTTACATCCCCCTGTTTCCCCCGGTGTCCCCGTTGTAGTTGTGTCCCTGTGTCCCGGTCATCATTTATATTCCCTGTGTCCCGGTCGTCATTTGTATCCCGGTGTCCCGGTCTGTATATACATTCGTTTTTTAGTTTTGTTTTTCTCCTTTATTTTTTTCCTTTTTTTTCTTTTTTAGCTCATTTAGATTTTTAGATTTTTTAGTTTTTTTATTAGTTTTTAGTTTTTTTTCTTTTTAGTTTTTTTGTCCCGGTCGTCATTTATATCCCCCTGTTTCCCCCGGTGTCCCCGTTGTAGTTGTGTCCCTGTGTCCCGGTCGTCATTTATATTCCCTGTGTCCCGGTCGTCATTTGTATCCCGGTGTACCGGTCTGTATATACATTCGTTTTTTAGTTTTGTTTTTCTCCTTTATTTTTTTCCTTTTTTTTTTCTTTTTTAGTTTATTTAGATTTTTAGATTTTTTAGTTTTTTTATTAGTTTTTAGTTTTTTTTTTCTTTTTAGTTTTTTTGTAGTTTTTACCTTCTTTTTAGTTTTGTTAATTTTTTTTTTTACTTATGTCCTGGTCGTCATTTATACTCCCTGTGTCCCGGTGCTTTGTTGATTGCTAATCGAACATTCCTTTTGTCCTGGTCGCTTTCTCTTTGAGTTTCGTCATTTATTTTTTTCTTTTTTAGTTCTTTTAGTTTTTACCTTTTTTAGTTTTTTTTTAGTTTTTTAGATGAAATTTTTTTTTAGTTTTTTCCTTTTTTTCTTTTTAGTTTTTTATTGGTTTTTACCTTTATGTTAGCTTATTTTTCAGTTTTTTCCTTTTTTTTTAGTTTTTTCCTTTTTTTTAGTTTTTTCTTATTTTTTATTTTTTTTAGTTTTTTACCTTTTTTTAGTTTTTTTAGTTTTTTAGTTTTTTTTAGTTTTATAGCTTTTTTAATTTTTTTATTAGTTTTTAGTTTTTTTGTAGTTTTTGCCTTTTTTTAGTTTTTTCAGTTTTTTTTTAGTTTTTTATTGGTTTTTACCTTTATTTTAGCTTATTTTTCAGTTTTTTCCTTTTTTTTATTTTTTTTTAGTTTTTAGTTTTTTTAGTTTTTTACTTTTTTTTATTTTTTTTAGTTTTTTTAGTTTTTTAGCTTTTTTATTTTTTTTATTAGTTTTTAGTTTTTTTTGTAGTTTTTGCCTTTTTTTTTTTTTAGTTTTTTAGCTTTTTTATTAGTTTTTAGTTTTTTTTTGTAGTTTTTGCCTTTTTTTAGTTTTTTTAGTTTTTTAGCTTTTTCATTTTTTTTATTAGTTTTTAGTTTTTTTGTAGTTTTTGCCTTTTTTTAGTTTTTTCAGTTTTGACGTCACCTGATCCAGTTTTTTCAGGTGACGTCACCTGATCCACGATCCACAGATCCACAGACAACTTATTTTTATATATATAGATAGTTTTTTTTTTTTACTTATGTCCTGGTCGTCATTTATACTCCCTGTGTCCCGTTGCTTTGTTGATTGCTAATCGAACATTCCTTTTGTCCTGGTCGCTTTCTCTTTGAGTGTCGTCATTTATTTTTTTCTTTTTTAGTTCTTTTAGTTTTTACCTTTTTTAGTTTTTTTTAGTTTTTTAGATGAAAATTTTTTTTAGTTTTTTCCTTTTTTTCTTTTTAGTTTTTTATTGGTTTTTACCTTTATTTTAGCTTATTTTTCAGTTTTTTCCTTTTTTTTATTTTTTTTTTATTTTTTATTTTTTTTAGTTTTTTACCTTTTTTTAGTTTTTTTAGTTTTTTTAGTTTTTTAGCTTTTTTACTTTTTTTTATTAGTTTTTAGTTTTTTTTGTAGTTTTTGCCTTTTTTTAGTTTTTTCAGTTTTTTTTTAGTTTTTTATTGGTTTTTACCTTTATTTTAGCTTATTTTTCAGTTTTTTCCTTTTTTTTAGTTTTTTTTAGTTTTTAGTTTTTTTAGTTTTTTACCTTTTTTAGTTTTTTTAGTTTTTTTAGTTTTTTAGCTTTTTTATTTTTTTTATTAGTTTTTAGTTTTTTTTGTAGTTTTTGCCTTTTTTTAGTTTTTTTAGTTTTTTAGCTTTTTTATTAGTTTTTAGTTTTTTTTGTAGTTTTTGCCTTTTTTTAGTTTTTTTAGTTTTTTAGCTTTTTTATTTTTTTATTAGTTTTTAGTTTTTTTGTAGTTTTTGCCTTTTTTTAGTTTTTTCAGTTTTGACGTCACCTGATCCAGTTTTTTTCAGGTGACGTCACCTGATCCATCCACAGACAGACAGACAACTTATTTTTATATATATAGAAGAAAGATATATATATATATATATATATATATATATATATATATATATATATATATATATATATATATATATATATATATATATATATATATATATATATATATATATATATATATATATATATATATATATATATATATATATATATATATATATATAGATATCTATCTATATTCACAGGTGGGACATAGGGACACAACTACAATGGCGCGTAACTAATATGGCGCGTAACGACTTACGCGCGCGGGGGGGCTTGGGGGGGGGGGCGCGAAGCGCCCCCCCAACTAGGTGTTGGGGTGGTGCGAAGCGCCACCCCAACTGCTAGTATATATATATATATATATATATATATATATATATATATATATATATATATATATATATATATATATATATATATATATATATATATATATATATATATATATATATATATATATATATATATATATATATATATATATATATATATATATATATATATATATATATATATATATATATATATATATTATATATATATATATATAATATATATATATATTTATATATATATATTATATATATATATATATATATATATATATATATATATATATATATATATATATATATATATATATATATATATATATATATATATATATATATATATATATATATATATATATTTATATATATATATATATATATATATATATATATATATATATATATATATATATATATATATATATAATATATATATCTATCTATATTCACAGGTGGGACATAGGGACACAACTGCAATGGCGCGTAACTATTATGGCGCGTAACGACTTACGCGCGCGGGGGGGCTTGGGGGGGGCGCGAAGCGCCCCCACCAACTAGGTGTTGGGGTGGCGCGAAGCGCCACCCCAACAGCTAGTATATATATATATATATATATACTAGCTGTTGGGGTGCTTCGCACCCCCCCCCCAAGCCCCCCCCGCTCGCGTAAGTCGTTACTTGCCAAATTAGTTACGCGCCATTGTAGTTGTGTCCCTGTGTCCCACCTGTGAATAGATATATATATATAAATATATATATATATATATATATATATATATATATATATATATATATATATATATATATATATATATATATATATATATATATATATATATATATATATATATATATATATATATATATATATATATATATATATATATATATATATATATATATATATATATATATATATCTATATATATATATATATATATATATATATATATATATATATATATATATACTAGCTGTTGGGGTGGCGCTTCGCGCCACCCCAACACCTAGTTGGTGGGGGCGCTTCGCGCCCCCCCCAAGCCCCCCCGCGCGCGTAAGTCGTTACGCGCCATAATAGTTACGCGCCATTGTAGTTGTGTCCCTATGTCCCACCTGTGAATATAGATAGATATATATATATATGGTTTTAACTACGTAAAACTTGCGAATATACAACATTCTTTGCTGTCCCATTGTCTTTGCATATAAATAGATTGTCAGGTTTACCGACTCTTGAACATGCAACATATAATGGTCCATGGGAAAACAATCTGTATTCAGATCTATACCTCATGATTCTAATGATTGCCCTTGAGCTTTGTTGATGGTGATTGCTAATCGACCATTCCCTGTCCCGGTGTCCCGGTCGTCATTTACATCCCCCTGTTTCCTCCGGTGTCCCCGTTGTAGTTGTGTCCCTGTGTCCCGGTCGTCATTTATATTCCCTGTGTCCCGGTCGTCATTTGTATCCGGTGTCCCGGTCTGTATATACATTCGTTTTTTAGTTTTGTTTTCTCCTTTATTTTTTTCCTTTTTTTTTCTTTTTTAGCTTATTTAGATTTTTAGATTTTTTAGTTTTTTTTATTAGTTTTTAGTTTTTTTTCTTTTTAGTTTTTTTGTCCCGGTCGTCATTTATATCCCCCTGTTTCCCCCGGTGTCCCCGTTGTAGTTGTGTCCCTGTGTCCCGGTCGTCATTTATATTCCTGTGTCCCGGTCGTCATTTGTATCCCGGTGTACCGGTCTGTATATACATTCGTTTTTTAGTTTTGTTTTTCTCCTTTATTTTTTTCCTTTTTTTTTCTTTTTTAGTTTATTTAGATTTTTAGATTTTTTAGTTTTTTTATTAGTTTTTATTTTTTTTTTCTTTTTAGTTTTTTTGTAGTTTTTACCTTCTTTTTAGTTTTGTTAATTTTTTTTTTTACTTATGTCCTGGTCGTCATTTATACTCCCTATGTCCCGGTGCTTTGTTGATTGCTAATCGAACATTCCTTTTGTCCTGGTCGCTTTCTCTTTGAGTGTCGTCATTTATTTTTTTCTTTTTTAGTTCTTTTAGTTTTTACCTTTTTTAGTTTTTTTTAGTTTTTTAGATGAAAATTTTTTTTAGTTTTTTCCTTTTTTTCTTTTTAGTTTTTATTGGTTTTTACCTTTATGTTAGCTTATTTTTCAGTTTTTTCCTTTTTTTTAGTTTTTTTTTATTTTTTATTTTTTTTTAGTTTTTTACCTTTTTTTAGTTTTTTTAGTTTTTTTAGTTTTTTAGTTTTTTAGCTTTTTTACTTTTTTTATTAGTTTTTAGTTTTTTTGTAGTTTTTGCCTTTTTTTAGTTTTTTCAGTTTTTTTTTTAGTTTTTTATTGGTTTTTACCTTTATTTTAGCTTATTTTTCATTTTTTCCTTTTTTTTAGTTTTTTTTAGTTTTTAGTTTTTTTAGTTTTTTTAGTTTTTTACCTTTTTTTAGTTTTTTTAGTTTTTTTAGTTTTTTAGCTTTTTTATTTTTTTTATTAGTTTTTAGTTTTTTTTGTAGTTTTTGCCTTTTTTTTAGTTTTTTTAGTTTTTTAGCTTTTTTATTAGTTTTTAGTTTTTTTTGTAGTTTTTTGCCTTTTTTTAGTTTGACAACTTATTTTTATATATATAGATAGTTTTTTTTTTACTTATGTCCTGTCGTCATTTATACTCCCTGTGTCCCGGTGCTTTGTTGATTGCTAATCGAACATTCCTTTTGTCCTGGTCGCTTTCTCTTTGAGTGTCGTCATTTATTAGTTTTTTCCTTTTTTTCTTTTTAGTTTTTTATTGGTTTTTACCTTTATTTTAGCTTATTTTTCAGTTTTTTCCTTTTTTTTAGTTTTTTTTTATTTTTTATTTTTTTTAGTTTTTTACCTTTTTTTAGTTTTTTTAGTTTTTTTAGTTTTTTAGCTTTTTTACTTTTTTTATTACTTTTTAGTTTTTTTTTTGTAGTTTTTGCCTTTTTTTAGTTTTTTCAGTTTTTTTTTTAGTTTTTTATTGGTTTTTACCTTTATAGTTTTTTTAGTTTTTTAGCTTTTTTATTTTTTTTATTAGTTTTTAGTTTTTTTTGTAGTTTTTGCCTTTTTTTAGTTTTTTCAGTTTTGACGTCACCTGATCCAGTTTTTTCAGGTGACGTCACCTGACACATCCATCCACACATCCACAGACAGACAACTTATTTTTATATATATAGATATATATATATATATATATATATATATATATATATATATATATATATATATATATATATACTAGCTGTTGGGGTGGCGCTTCCCGCCACCCCAACACCTAGTTGGTGGGGGCGCTTCACGCCCCCCCAAGCCCCCCCGCGCGCGTAAGTCGTTACGCGCCATATTAGTTACGCGCCATTGTAGTTGTGTCCCTATGTCCCGGTCGTCATTTGTGTCCCGGTGTCCCAGTCTGTGATTTCTCTTTGAGTGTCCCGGTCGTCATTTATATCCCCCTGTGCCCCCCGGTGTCCCCGTTGTAGTTGTGTCATTTATATTCCCTGTGTCCCGGTCGTCATCCCGGTATACATTTGTTTTTGATTTGGTATATGATGAAATAAATTTTAATTTTTTCCCTTTTTTTCCTTTTAGGTTTTTTTATTGGTTTTGACCTTTTTTTAGGTTTTTTAGTTTATTTCTTTTTTCTTTTTAGTTTTTTTTGAAGTTTTTATCTTTTTAGTTTTTTTATTTTTATTTATATTTTTTTAGTTTTCTTTTTCTCCTTTATTTTTCAGTTTTTTTCCTTTTTTTAGGTTTTTTTTTCTTTTTTAGTTCTTTTAGTTTTTACCTTTTTTAGTTTTTTTTTATTTTTTAAATGAAATTTTTTTTTAGTTTTTTTCCTTTTTTTCTTTTTAGTTTTTCATTGGTTTTTACCTTTTTTTTTTAGCTTTTTTAGTTTTTTTTCGTTTTTTCTTTTTACTTTTTTTTTTTAGTTTTTATCTTTTTTATTTTTTTTTATTTTTATTCTTAATTTTATTAGTTTTCTTTTTCTCTTCTATTTTTCAGTTTTTTCCTTTTTTTTGGTTTTTTTTTAGTTTTTAGTTTTTTTAGTTTTTTTAGTTTTTTAGCTTTTTTATTTTTTTTCATTAGTTTTTAGTTTTTTTGTAGTTTTTGCCTTTTTTTAGTTTTTTCAGGTTTTTTTTAGTTTTTAGTTTTTTACCTTTTTTAGCCTAACCAGGATTTGAACCTGGGACCTTCATTCTCCGTTCTGACACCCTCTCTCACCGAGTGAATACTCCAGCATGTTCATTTTGGTGTTTTAAATGGTATATTATTAACCAAATTAATGCGTTTTACAATATACTAAGCATCGTCATAACAAAAATGACGACAACTAATTTCATGACGTCAGCCACACAGAAACATGACGTCACCTGATCCACAGATCCACAGACAGACAACTTATTTATATATATATATATATATACTAGCTGTTGGGGTGGCGCTTCGCGCCACCCCAACACCTAGTTGGTGGGGGCGCTTCGCGCCCCCCCAAGCCCCCCCGCGCGCGTAAGTCGTTACGCGCCATAATAGTTACGCGCCATTGTAGTTGTGTCCCTATGTCCCACCTGTGAATATAGATAGATATATATATATAATATATATATATATATATATATATATATATATATATATATATATATATATATATATATATATATATATTATATATATATATATATATATATATATATATATATATATATGGTTTTAACTACGTAAAACTTGCGAATATACAATATTCTTTGCTGTCCCATTGTCTTTGCATATAAATAGATTGTCAGGTTTACCGACTCTTGAACATGCAACATATAATGGTCCATGGGAAAACAATCTGTATTCAGATCCTATACCTCATGATTCTAATGATTGCCCTTGAGCTTTGTTGATGGTGATTGCTAATCGACCATTCCCTGTCCCGGTGTCCCGGTCGTCATTTACATCCCCCTGTTTCCCCCGGTGTCCCCGTTGTAGTTGTGTCCCTGTGTCCCGGTCGTCATTTATATTCCCTGTGTCCCGGTCGTCATTTGTATCCCGGTGTCCCGGTCTGTATATACATTCGTTTTTTAGTTTTGTTTTTCTCCTTTATTTTTTTCCTTTTTTTTCTCTTTTAGCTTATTTAGATTTTTAGATTTTTTAGTTTTTTTATTAGTTTTTAGTTTTTTTTTCTTTTTAGTTTTTTTGTCCCGGTCGTCATTTATATCCCCCTGTTTTCCCCCGGTGTCCCCGTTGTAGTTGTGTCCCCTGTGTCCCGGTCGTCATTTATATTCCCTGTGTCCCGGTCGTCATTTGTATCCCGGTGTACCGGTCTGTATATACATTCGTTTTTTAGTTTTGTTTTTCTCCTTTATTTTTTTCCTTTTTTTTTCTTTTTTAGTTTATTTAGATTTTTAGATTTTTTAGTTTTTTTATTAGTTTTTAGTTTTTTTTTCTTTTTAGTTTTTTTGTAGTTTTTACCTTCTTTTTAGTTTTGTTATTTTTTTTTTACTTATGTCCTGGTCGTCATTTATACTCCCTGTGTCCCGGTGCTTTGTTGATTGCTAATCGAACATTCCTTTTGTCCTGGTCGCTTTCTCTTTGAGTGTCGTCATTTATTTTTTTCTTTTTTAGTTCTTTTAGTTTTTACCTTTTTTAGTTTTTTTTAGTTTTTTAGATGAAAATTTTTTTTAGTTTTTTCCTTTTTTTCTTTTTAGTTTTTTATTGGTTTTTACCTTTATGTTAGCTTATTTTTCAGTTTTTTCCTTTTTTTTAGTTTTTTTTTATTTTTTATTTTTTTAGTTTTTTACCTTTTTTTAGTTTTTTTAGTTTTTTTAGTTTTTTTAGTTTTTTAGCTTTTTTACTTTTTTATTAGTTTTTAGTTTTTTTGTAGTTTTTGCCTTTTTTTAGTTTTTTCAGTTTTTTTTTTAGTTTTTTATTGGTTTTTACCTTTATTTTAGCTTATTTTTCAGTTTTTTTCCTTTTTTTTAGTTTTTTTTAGTTTTTAGTTTTTTTAGTTTTTTACCTTTTTTTAGTTTTTTTAGTTTTTTTAGTTTTTTAGCTTTTTATTTTTTTTATTAGTTTTTAGTTTTTTTTTGTAGTTTTTGCCTTTTTTTTAGTTTTTTTAGTTTTTTAGCTTTTTTATTAGTTTTTAGTTTTTTTTGTAGTTTTTGCCTTTTTTTAGTTTTTTTAGTTTTTTAGCTTTTTTATTTTTTTTATTAGTTTTTAGTTTTTTTTGTAGTTTTTGCCTTTTATTAGTTTTTTCAGTTTTGACGTCACCTGATCCAGTTTTTTCAGGTGACGTCACCTGATCCACGATCCACAGATCCACAGACAACTTATTTTTATATATATAGATAGTTTTTTTTTTTACTTATGTCCTGGTCGTCATTTATACTCCCTGTGTCCCGGTGCTTTGTTGATTGCTAATCGAACATTCCTTTTGTCCTGGTCGCTTTCTCTTTGAGTTTCGTCATTTATTTTTTTTTTTTTAGTTCTTTTAGTTTTTACCTTTTTTAGTTTTTTTTAGTTTTTTAGATGAAAATTTTTTTTAGTTTTTTTCCTTTTTTTCTTTTTAGTTTTTTATTGGTTTTTAACTTTATTTTAGCTTATTTTTCAGTTTTTTTCCTTTTTTTTAGTTTTTTTTTATTTTTTATTTTTTTTAGTTTTTTACCTTTTTTTAGTTTTTTTAGTTTTTTTTAGTTTTTTAGCTTTTTTACTTTTTTTATTAGTTTTTAGTTTTTTTTTGTAGTTTTTTGCCTTTTTTTAGTTTTTTCAGTTTTTTTTTTAGTTTTTTATTGGTTTTTTACCTTTATTTTAGCTTATTTTTCAGTTTTTTTCCTTTTTTTTTAGTTTTTTTAGTTTTTAGTTTTTTTAGTTTTTTACCTTTTTTTAGTTTTTTTTAGTTTTTTTAGTTTTTTAGCTTTTTTATTTAATTTTATTAGTTTTTAGTTTTTTTTGTAGTTTTTGCCTTTTTTTAGTTTTTTTAGTTTTTTAGCTTTTTTATTAGTTTTTAGTTTTTTTGTAGTTTTTGCCTTTTTTTAGTTTTTTTAGTTTTTTAGATTTTTTATTTTTTTTATTAGTTTTTAGTTTTTTTTGTAGTTTTTGCCTTTTTTTAGTTTTTTCAGTTTTGACGTCACCTGATCCAGTTTTTTCAGGTGACGTCACCTGATCCATCCACAGACAGACAGACAACTTATTTTTATATATATAGATATATATATATATATATATATATATATATATATATATATATATATATATATATATATATATATATATATATATATATATATATCTATATATATATAAAAATAAGTTGTCTGTCTGTCTGTCTGTGGATCAGGTGACGTCATGTTTCTGTGTCAACTGACGTCATGAAGTTAGTTGTCGTCATTTTTGCTATGACGGTGACGTCATTAAAGATATTTAAGACATATATGTTCACGTAGAAATCTATTAATGTTTAAGTTAAAATGACTGATGAACTTACAATGGCAAAAGCCGATGAAGATGCTCAAAGAGTCTATGCCAAAAAACTTGCTGCTGATAGAGAAAGTCAGAAAAGAAAGCGTGACGAGGAATCAAAAGAACAGCAAGGAAACAGGCTTGAGGCTAAAGAACGCAAAACCGCGCAGTTAGATGAAGATCCACCTGGACAGCGAGAGTCAAAACATATCAAAACTGAAAATGATAGCGATCATTTTGGGTTTGGGATTTTGACTCGGATAAGGTCATCAATGCCTACTAGATTTTAGTTAAAAAAACAAATGTTCGGCGATATGTATTTCATAGTGAAGCTGAAAAATAAAGAAGAAAAAGAAAACTGAAAAAAGAAAAAATGTAAAAAGCTAAAAAATACTAAAACGAAAAAACACTCAAAGAGAAATTACAGACCGGGACACAAATGACGACCGGGACAGAGGGAATATAAATAACGACCGGGACACTCAAAGAGAAATTACAGACTGGGATACCGGACACAAATGACGGCCGGGACACAGGGAATATAAATGACGACCAGGACACAGGTATTTAAGAATATCGTTCAAAGACAAATTTTTAATTGTAAGAAGACCGTTGAAAGAGAAATTTCTAATTGTAAAATGACTGAAGAACCTACAATGGCAACGGTACCACCATCGAAGTAGATAACCAGTGGGTTGTTCCATATTCCCCAATAGTGCGAAACGTCAACCCCAAGTCAAATTCGTGCATTGTTTGGCATCATTTTAACAACTTGCTCTCCATCAGCTCCTACAGAGTTATGTGAAAAATATAAGTCAAAAATGTCCGAAGATATACTCCATCGAAAACAGTTAGAGACGTCAGATATGACTTTTGATTTTACATCAGAAATTTATAACTACACTTTAGTTATTATAGAAGATTTGTACTTACGTATGGCAAACAAACCTCTTCAGGATTAGGGAATGCCTTCACCTAACCGTATCGCTGCTGTTTCGACATGTGTAGAATTGGATCGTGAAAAAAGTTACACTACGAATGATCTATTGTCGTATGTACAAAATAACATTTCCAAGTTAATGTCGGAACAAAAAGACATTTATGATACGATAGACTCAATTTCAGGACGTATACAACTAACTGCTGATTTCTGTAATTTAGTGACCTCCAAAAATGAATTGATTGAAAAAGCATTTCCGAATATTCTAAAAAATTATAAAAATAATAAATGGCTAAGTGAAAGAGCGATTCTCGCACCCAAAAATATAGACGTCCACGAAATAAACAATATTGTTTTGACCAAGATTCGAGACCAGGCAGTCCTTTACAAGTCAGTCGACACAGTTTTGGAACCAAATGAAGCGGTTAATTATCCATCTGAATTTTTAAATTCCATAGATCTTTCAGGGTTTCCACCACACGTGCTACAACTAAAAATAGGCGTACCAATAATACTTTTAAGAAATATCAACCCACCAAAGCTTTGCAATGGCACGCGACTTGCCGTAAAAAAACAATGGAAAACCTAATAGAGGCCACAATCTTGACAGGGCCTTTTGAGGGTGAGGCTGTTCTTATTCCTTGCATTCCCATGATTCCAACGGATCTGCCTTTTCAATTTAAAAGATTGCAATTCCCAATTCGATTAGCATTTACTATCACCATTAACAAAGCTCAAGGTCAATCATTAGAAAAATGTGGTATAGATCTTAATACTGATTGTTTTTCCATGGACAATTGTGCGTTGCATGTTCGAGGGTCGGTAAACCTGACAATCTATTTATATGCAGCGACAATTGGACAGCGAAAAATGTTGTATATTCGCAAGTTTTACGCAGTTAATTTGTATTGTATCTACCTATCTATCTATCTATATAAAAACGAGTTGTGTGTATGCATGTTTGTTTGTTTGTAAAAAGAGCGTTTGCATATGACGTCATTATTAGTGCATACGGCTTTGTATATGCACAGACAATGGGAAAGCCAAGAATGTTGTATATTCGCAATTTTTAGGTAGTTTAACTCCTGCAGACGAAATGAATGCTTGCCTGAAAAATTCTAATTTATGGGCACACGTAAAAATATTAAAATTAACTACAAATATGCGTGTCCGATTGCAAAACGATGACTCTGGTCAAACATTTTCAGATCAATTGCTGGGAATTGGAAACGGAAAATTCCCAGTAGTGGGAAAGCCAAAAATGTTGTATATTCGCAATTTTTACGTAGTTTGAAACACATATATAAATCTATCTATATTCACAGGTGGGACACAGGGACACAACTACAATGGCGCGTAACGACTTACGCGCGGCGGGGGGGCTTGGGGGGGCGCGAAGCGCCCCACCAACTAGGTGTTGGGGTGGCGCGAAGCGCCACCCCAACAGCTAGTCTATATATAAAAATAAGTTGTCTGTCTGTCTGTGGATCAGGTGACGTCATGTTTCTGTGTTGACTGACGTCATGAAATTAGTTGTCGTCATTTTTGCTTTGACGGTGACGTCATTAATTGTATTTAAGACATGCGTTCACGGAAAAATGTTTAATTGTAAAATGACTAAAGGTTCGGCGATATGTACTTCATAGTGACGCTGAAAAATAAAGAAGAAAAAAAACTGAAAAAATGTAAAAAAATAAATAGAAAAAACACCCAAAGATAAATTACAGACCGGGACACAAATGACGACCGACACAGAGGGAATATAAATGACGACCAGGACCTCAAAGAAAAATTACAGACTGGGACACCCGGACACAAATCACGACCGGGAATATAAATGACGACCGGGACGCAGGGACACAACTACAACGGGGACGCCGGGGGCACAGGTGGGATATATAATTGACGACTGAGACACAGGGATTGTTTGAATAGAAATTACAGACCGGGACACCGGGACACAAATGACGACCGGGACACTGGACACAGGGAATATAAATGACGACCGGGACACTCAAAGAGGAAATACAAACTGGTACACCAGGACACAAATGACGACCGGGACACAGGGAATATAAATGCTATTTATATGCACAGACAATGGGACAGCGAAGAATGTTGTATATTCGCATGTTTTACGTAGTTAAAAATATATATTTATATCTATCTCTATTCACAGGTGGGACACAGGGACACTGCTACAATGGCGCGTAACTAATATGGCGCGTAACGACTTACGCGCGCGGGGGGGCTTGGGGGGGCGCGAAGCGCCCCCACCAACTAGGTGTTGAGATGGCGCGAAGCGCCACCCCAACAGCTAGTATATATATATATATATATATATATATATATATATATATATATATATATATATATATATATATATATATATATATATATATATATATATATATATATATATATATATATACGCCACCCCAACAGCTAGTCTATATATAAAAATAAGTTGTCTGTCTGTCTGTGGATCAGGTGACGTCATGTTTCTGTGTTGCCTGACGTCATGAAATTAGTTGTCGTCATTTTTGCTTTGACGGTGACGTCATTAATGGTATTTAAGACATGCGTTCACGGAAAAATGTTTAATTGTAAAATGACTGAAGGTTCGGCGATATGTACTTCATAGTGACGCTGAAAAATAAAGAAGAAAAAAAAACTGAAAAAATGTAAAAAAATAAATAGAAAAAACACCCAAAGATAAATTACAGACCGGGACACAAATGACGACCGACACAGAGGGAATATAAATGACGACCAGGAACCTCAAAGAAAAATTACAGACTGGGATACCCGGACACAAATCACGACCGGGAATATAAATGACGACCGGGACGCAGGGACACAACTACAACGGGGACGCCGGGGGCACAGGTGGGATATATAATTGACGACTGAGACACAGGGATTGTTTGAATAGAAATTACAGACCGGGACACCGGGACACATTTGACGACCGGGACACTGGGACACAGGGAATATAAATGACGACCGGGACACTCAAAGAGGAAATACAAACTGGTACACCAGGACACAAATGACGACCGGGACACAGGGAATATAAATGCTATTTATATGCACAGACAATGGGACAGCGAAGAATGTTGTATATTCGCATGTTTTACGTAGTTAAAAATATATATTTATATCTATCTCTATTCACAGGTGGGACACAGGGACACTGCTACAATGGCGCGTAACTAATATGGCGCGTAACGACTTACGCGCGCGGGGGGGCTTGGGGGGGGGGCGCGAAGCGCCCCCACCAACTAGGTGTTGAGATGGCGCGAAGCGCCACCCCAACAGCTAGTATATATATATATATATATATATATATATATATATATATATATATATATATATATATATATATATATATATATATATATATATATATATATATATATATATATATATATATATATATATATATATATATATATATATATATATATATATATATATATATATATATATATACATATATTTATATATATATATATATATATATATATATATATATATATATATATATATATATATATATATATATATATATATATATATATATATATATATATATATATATATATATATATATATATATATATATATATATATATATATATATATATATATATATATATATATATATACTAAATGTTGGGGTACTTCGCACCCCCCCAAGCCCCCTCGCGCGTGTAAGTCGTTACACGCCATATTAGTTACGCGCCATTGTAGTTGTGTCCCCCTGTCCCACCTGTGAATAGATATATATATATATATATATATATATATATATATATATATATATATATATATATATATATATATATATATATATATATATATATATATATATATATATATGTGTGTGTTTTTAACTACGTAAAACATGGGAATATACAACATTCTTCGCTGTCCCATTGTCTATGCATATAAATAGATTGTCAGGTTTACTGACTCTTGAACATGCAACATATAATTGTCCTTGGTAAAAACAATCCGTTATCAGATCTATACCTCATTATTCCAATGATGTGTCCCTGTGTCCCGGTCGTCATTTATATTCCCTGTGTCTCGGTCGTCATTTGTGTCCTGGTGTCCCAGTTTGTAATTTCTCTTTGAGTGTCCCGGTCGTCATTTATATTCCCTGTGTCCCGGTGTCCTGGTCGTCATTTGTGTCCCGGTCTGTAATTTCTATTCGAACAATCCCTGTGTCCCGGTCGTCATTTATATATCCCGCCTGTGCCCCCGGCGTCCCCGTTGTAGTTGTGTCCCTGTGTCCCGGTCGTCATTTATATTCCCTGTGTCCTGGTCGTGATTTCTGTCCGGGTGTCCTAGTCTGTAATTTCTCTTTGAGGTTCCCGGTCGTCATTCATATTCCCTGTGTCCCGGTCGTCATTTGTGTCCCGTCGTCCCGGTATGTAATTTCATCCGTTGACAAACATGACTTCAGTCGACAAACAAGTTCATGACGACATACAGCTCAATCCTTATAATGACGTCATTTCAAGCTACTCTGACATCGTTTTATGTTTTCAATCGTAAACTTGAGTGAATGGCGTATAATACACAAGTTCCAGAGTTTTTCATGGAGATAGAGAGCCAAATTTCCTAGTATTTTTTAAATACGATCAGAAATTAAATTTTAAGAAAATAAGCGTTTTTGTAATTTAATTTCTGATCGTTTTTAAATAAAACTATCTGCACTATCTGTAAGCAATGGAAAAATTACAAAACTTAAAAAGGTGATTAAACTTCTACAATGGGATTCTCTGATTGTTTTACAGTTAGGGAGGAAAAGAGATACCTCAAAGGTTGTATTTTAGTGTCAAAACATCCCAGCTCTCATTCAGCCTTCAAATAAGTACAGAATTAGTTCTGAGAAAAGACGAGGGTAGAGGTAAAAAATAATGTATAGATTATTACCGGGGCCGTAACCAAAACTTTTTTTGGGGGGAAGAGGGATACAAACTTTAAAAAACACACCAAAAATGAGAAATTGATATTTAATCGCTCTTGATTTATGGGACAATTTCTGATCTAAGCTGTTATTACGAAAGCAGAGAGTAAAGGAGTAGACCCCAAAATGAGCAGAATTTATTCCTTATTGGAGGGAATTCCCCTTCCTCATCCCCAGCTCCTCATTATATATCTATCTATATTCACAGGTGGGACACAGGGACATACTATAATGGCGCGTAACTAATATGGCGCGAAAAAAGCTAAAAAAAAGAAAAAAACCTAAAAAGAAAAAAAACTTAAAAAAGGAACAAATTAAAAAAGGTAAAAACTAAAAAGAAAATACACCGGGACACAAATGGCGACCGGGACACAGGGAATATAAATAACGACCGGGACACAGGGACACAACTACAACGGGGACGTTGGGGGCACAGGGGGATATATTAATGACGACGGGGGGACAGGGAATGCTCAATTAGCAATCACCATCAACAAAGCTCAAGGGCAATCATTAGAATAATGAGGTATAGATCTGAATACGGGTTGTTTTTCCCATGGACAATTATATATTGCAGGACACAGGGACACAACTACAATGGCGCGTAGCTAATATGGCGCATAACGACTTACGCGCTTGGGGGGCTTGGGGGCGCGAAGCTCCCCCTCCCACTAGGTGTTGAGATGGCGCGAAGCGCCACCCCAACAGCTAGTATCCACATAAAAATGTAGTGTCTGTCTCGTTATCTGTTACAATATGACGTCAATATCTATCTATATAAAAATAAGTTGTCTGTCTGTGGATCTGTGGATCAGGTGACGTCATGTTTCTGTCTCGGCTGACGTCATGAAATTAGTTGTCGTCATTTTTGCTTTGATGATGCTTAGTATATTGTAAAACACATTAATTTGGTTAATAATATACCATTTAAAACACCAAAATGAACATGCTGGAGTAGTCACTCGGTGAGAGAGGGTGTCAGAACGGAGAATGAAGGTCCCAGGTTCAAATCCTGGTTAGGCTAAAAAAGGTAAAAAACTAAAAACTAAAAAAAAAAATGAAAAAACTAAAAAAAGGCAAAAACTACAAAAAAAACTAAAAACTAATAAAAAAAAATAAAAAAGCTACAAAACTAAAAAACTAAAAAAACTAAAAAACTAAAAAAACTAAAAACTAAAAAAAAACTTAAAAAAAGGAAAAAACTGAAAAATAGAAGAGAAAAAGAAAACTAATAAAATAAAAAAAAATAAAAAAGATAAAACTAAAAAAAAAGTAAAAAGAAAAAACGAAAAAAAACTAAAAAAGCTATAAAAAAAGGTAAAAACCAATAAAAAACTAAAAAGAAAAAAAGGAAAAAAAAAAACTAAAAAATCTAAAATCTAAAAAAAAACTTAAAAAAAGGAAAAAACTGAAAAATAGAAGAGAAAAAGAAAACTAATAAAATTAAGAATAAAAATAAAAAAAAATAAAAAAGATAAAAACTAAAAAAAAAGTAAAAAGAAAAAACGAAAAAAACTAAAAAAGCTAAAAAAAAGGTAAAAACCAATAAAAAACTAAAAAGAAAAAACGAAAAAAAACTAGAAAAAATTTTCATCTAAAAAACTAAAAAAAACTTAAAAAAAGTAAAAACTAAAAGAACTAAAAAAGAAAAAAAAACTAAAAAAAGGAAAAAAACTAAAAAATAAAGGAGAAAAAGAAAACTAAAAAAATATAAATAAAAATAAAAAAACTAAAAAGATAAAAACTTCAAAAAAAACTAAAAAGAAAAAACTAAAAAACCTAAAAAAAGGTCAAAACCAATAAAATAAAACTAAAAGGGGAACACTGGGACACAAATGACGACCCGGATACTGGGAATATAAATGACGACCGGGACACAGGGAATGTTCAATTAGCAATCACCATCAACAGAGCTCAAGGGCAATCATTAGAATCATGAGGTATAGATCTGAATATGGATTGTTTTTCCCATGGACAATTATATGTTGCATGTTCAAGAGTCGGTAAACCTGACAATCTAAATAAATGACGACACTCAAAGAGAAAGCGACCGGGACAAAAGGAATGTTCGATTAGCAATCAACAAAGCACCGGGACACAGGGAGTATAAATGACGACGACCGGGACACAGGGACATAACTACAAAGGGGACGCCGGGGTGCACAGGGGGATATATAAATGACGATGGCGACTCAGGGAATGGTCGATTAGCAATCACCATCAACAAAGCTCAAGGGCAATCATTAGAATCATGAGGTATAGATCTGAATACGGATTGTTTTCCCATGGACCATTATATGTTGCATGTTCAAGAGTCGGTAAACCTGACAATCTATTTATATGCACAGACAATGGGACAGCAAAGAATGTTGTATATTCGCAAGTTTTACGTAGTTAAAAACATATATATATATATATATATATATATATATATATATATATATATATATATATATATATATATATATATATATATATATATATATATATATATATATATATATATATATATATATATATATATATATATATATATATATATATATATATATATATATATATATATATATATATATATATATTCACAGGTGGGACATAGGGACACAACTACAATGGCGCGTAACTAACATGGCGCGTAACGGCTTACGCGCGCAGGGGGGCTTGGGGGGGCGCGAAGCGCCCCCACCAACTATATATATATATATATATATATATATATATATATATATATATATAACAATTATTTCATTTTAATACATGACGTCATATTCAATATGGCGTCTGATTCAATATAAACGTTTGCGGCTCAGAGACAAAGTACCACTTATTTCGTGACTCAAAGAGAAAATATCATTAATGTCAAAGAGAAATTATCCTATAAGCAACACAAAACCAGGCTTGCGGCTTTTCGTCAACGAAGGCGTGTCGAGGAACCACCAGAGACACGCAAAACCAGGCTTGCGGCTGACAGAGATAGTAAAAAAGAAGGCGTGTCGAGGAATCACCAGAACAACGTGAAACCTGGCTTGCGGCTGACAGAGAAAGTAAAAAAAGAAGGCGTGTCCATGTATTAAAAAAGCAACGCGTGTATAATAGCCTGGCATTCAAGTACTGCCCTTATTGCAAGACACTGAAATTTAACGGCAAAACAATGGGAAGTGTTGCGCCTCAGGAAAAGCTAAGCTTCCTCAACTGGTTGTACCACCAGAGCCATTGAATACTTTGCTTACTGGAGATACATCTGAATCGAACCTTTTTTTTTATCAAACATAAGGAAATATAGCTCATGTTTCGAAATGACGTAGGCTGGTGGCCAAATCGAAGATCAAGGTCATTTTATGCCTACTTTCAAAGTAAAAGGGCAAATTTATCATACAGGAGACTCCCTTCTACCATTCTCAGGTGAGCATCACAAAATTTTACAACTGTACTTCATCAGTGATAGCAATGCTGAATTGAATGCACGTTGCGGAAGTTCTCCCGGCGTTGAAAGGACTATCGTTTCCCAGTCGCAACATCTTTTCCACAATAGTAATAATTTAGTGCGTTTGTTCAAAACAGCAATCGATTTAATGCCTACTGAAACGCATAAAATTGTTATTTCCGCTGACAAAACGCCTACTGCTCAACATGTGCTTAGATACAATGCTGCAACTATCAACGAAGTCACAATCGTTATGGTTGGTGATCGGTGGGTCATTCCATATTCACCTTTATTATCGAAAACATACAATTCGCACATGGAATATTGTAATTCCGTAAAGGCAATTAAATACATATGCAAATACGTCAACAAAGGCAGCGAAATGGCAGTTTTTTGCTTGCAGTCCGAAATCAGTAATATCGATGAAGTCGTACAATATCAGGCTGGGAGATTATGAATACGGATTCGGCGTTTGCCTGGGAAGTAATTTGTTTTTTGTTCTTTGTTTTTTTTTATTTCGAGTGTTACAAGGTTAAATATGATCCCAAGTAGAGTATTATAGCGTTTCTTACGAGAAAAAGTATACTCAAAATGATTTTTAGCTTTTTACTTTGAAGAAAGAGGCAAAGAAAGCAACTATTTCTTTTGTGTGTTTTTTTATTCTATGTGGGGAAACAGAGCTGGATAAACCTTGGT
>NW_027064017.1:0-28801 GCF_032884065.1 Artemia franciscana
CCCTCGAAAACTAAAACTTTTGAAATAGGAAAAGAGCCTTTAATCACATTCTTTACCATTTGCAATCATAAAATAGTCTAATATCTTCATTTTTTCAACATACGTAGCTATTACCCTCGAAAACTAAAACTTTTGACATAGGAAAAGAGCCTTTAATCACATTCTTTACCATTTGCAATCATAAAATAGTCTAATATCTTCATTTTTTCAACATACGTAGCTATTACCCTCGAAAACTAAAACTTTTGAAATAGGAAAAGAGCCTTTAATCACATTCTTTACCATGTGCAATCATAAAATAGTCTAATATCTTCATTTTTTCCACAGACATAGCTATTACCCTCGAAAACTAAAACTTTCAAAATAGGAAAAGAGCCTTTAATCACATTCTTTACCATGTGCAATCATAAAATAGTCTAATATCTTCATTTTTTCCAACATACGTAGCTATTACCCTCGAAAACTAAAACTTTTGAATAGGAAAAGAGCCTTTAATCACATTCTTTACCATGTTGCAATCATAAAATAGTCTAATATCTTCATTTTTACAACATACGTAGCTATTACCCTCGAAAACTAAAACTTTTGAAATAGGAAAAGAGCCTTTAATCACATTCTTTACCATTTGCAATCATAAAAAAGTCTAATATCTTCATTTTTTCAACATACATAGCTATTACCCTCGAAAACTAAAACTTTTGACATAGGAAAAGAGCCTTTAATCACATTCTTTACCATTTGCAATCATAAAATAGTCTAATATCTTCATTTTTTCAACATACATAGCTATTACCCTCGAAAACTAAAACTTTTGACAATAGGAAAAGAGCCTTTAATCACATTCTTTACCATGTGCAATCATAAAATAGTCTAATATCTTCATTTTTTCACATACGTAGCTATTACCCTCGAAAACTAAAACTTTTGAAATAGGAAAAGAGCCTTTAATCACATTCTTTACCATGTGCAATCATAAAATAGTCTAATATCTTCATTTTTTCCACAGACATAGCTATTACCCTCGAAAACTAAAACTTTTGAAATAGGAAAAGAGCCTTTAATCACATTCTTTACCATTTGCAATCATAAAATAGTCTAATATCTTCATTTTTTCAACATACGTAGGTATTACCCTCGAAAACTAAAACTTTTGAAATAGGAAAAGAGCCTTTAATCACATTCTTTACCATTTGCAATCATAAAATAGTCTAATATCTTCATTTTTTCAACATACGTAGCTATTACCCTCGAAAACTAAAACTTTTGAAATAGGAAAAGAGCCTTTAATCACAATTCTTTACCATGTTGCAATCATAAAATAGTCTAATATCTTCATTTTTTCAACATACGTAGCTATTACCCTCGAAAACTAAAACTTTTGAAATAGGAAAAGAGCCTTTAATCACATTCTTTACCATGTGCAATCATAAAATAGTCTAATATCTTCATTTTTTCAACATACGTAGCTATTACCCTCGAAAACTAAAACTTTTGAAATAGGAAAAGAGCCTTTAATCACATTCTTTACCATGTGCAATCATAAAATAGTCTAATATCTTCATTTTTTCCAACATACGTAGCTATTACCCTCGAAAACTAAAACTTTTGAAATAGGAAAAGAGCCTTTAATCACATTCTTTACCATTTGCAATCATAAAATAGTCTAATATCTTCATTTTTTCAACATACGTAGCTATTACCCTCGAAAACTAAAACTTTTGAAATAGGAAAAGAGCCTTTAATCACATTCTTTACCATGTGCAATCATAAAATAGTCTAATATCTTCATTTTTTCAACATACGTAGCTATTACCCTCGAAAACTAAAACTTTTGAAATAGGAAAAGAGCCTTTAATCACATTCTTTACCATGTGCAATCATAAAATAGTCTAATATCTTCATTTTTTCAACATACGTAGCTATTACCCTCGAAAACTAAAACTTTTGAAATAGGAAAAGAGCCTTTAATCACATTCTTTACCATGTTGCAATCATAAAATAGTCTAATATCTTCATTTTTTCCACATACGTAGCTATTACCCTCGAAAACTAAAACTTTTGAAATAGGAAAAGAGCCTTTAATCACATTCTTTACCATGTGCAATCATAAAATAGTCTAATATCTTCATTTTTTCAACATACGTAGCTATTACCCTCGAAAACTAAAACTTTTGAAATAGGAAAAGAGCCTTTAATCACATTCTTTACCATTTGCAATCATAAAATAGTCTAATATCTTCATTTTTTCCTACGAAAACTAAAACTTTTGAAATAGGAAAAGAGCCTTTAATCACATTCTTTACCATTTGCAATCATAAAATAGTCTAATATCTTCATTTTTTCAACATACGTAGCTATTACCCTCGAAAACTAAAACTTTTGAAATAGGAAAAGAGCCTTTAATCACATTCTTTACCATGTGCAATCATAAAATAGTCTAATATCTTCATTTTTTCACATACGTAGCTATTACCCTCGAAAACTAAAACTTTTGAAATAGGAAAAGAGCCTTTAATCACATTCTTTACCATGTGCAATCATAAAATAGTCTAATATCTTCATTTTTTCCATACGTAGCTATTACCCTCGAAAACTAAAACTTTTGACATAGGAAAAGAGCCTTTAATCACATTCTTTACCATGTTGCAATCATAAAATAGTCTAATATCTTCATTTTTTCCAACATACGTAGCTATTACCCTCGAAAACTAAAACTTTTGAAATAGGAAAAGAGCCTTTAATCACATTCTTTACCATTTGCAATCATAAAATAGTCTAATATCTTCATTTTTTCACATACGTAGCTATTACCCTCGAAAACTAAAACTTTTGAAATAGGAAAAGAGCCTTTAATCACATTCTTTACCATGTGCAATCATAAAATAGTCTAATATCTTCATTTTTTCAACATACGTAGCTATTACCCTCGAAAACTAAAACTTTTGAAATAGGAAAAGAGCCTTTAATCACATTCTTTACCATGTGCAATCATAAAATAGTCTAATATCTTCATTTTTTCAACATACGTAGCTATTACCCTCGAAAACTAAAACTTTTGAAATAGGAAAAGAGCCTTTAATCACATTCTTTACCATGTGCAATCATAAAATAGTCTAATATCTTCATTTTTTCCACATACGTAGCTATTACCCTCGAAAACTAAAACTTTTGAAATAGGAAAAGAGCCTTTAATCACATTCTTTACCATGTGCAATCATAAAATTGTCTAATATCTTCATTTTTTCCACAGACATAGCTATTACCCTCGAAAACTAAAACTTTTGAAATAGGAAAAGAGCCTTTAATCACATTCTTTACCATGTGCAATCATAAAATAGTCTAATATCTTCATTTTTTCACATACGTAGCTATTACCCTCGAAAACTAAAACTTTTGAAATAGGAAAAGAGCCTTTAATCACATTCTTTACCATGTGCAATCATAAAATAGTCTAATATCTTCATTTTTTCAACATACGTAGCTATTACCCTCGAAAACTAAAACTTTTGAAATAGGAAAAGAGCCTTTAATCACATTCTTTACCATTTGCAATCATTAAATAGTCTACTATCTTCATTTTTTCAACATACGTAGCTATTACCCTCGAAAACTAAAACTTTTGAAATAGGAAAAGAGCCTTTAATCACATTCTTTACCATGTTGCAATCATAAAATAGTCTAATATCTTCATTTTTTCCATACGAAAACTAAAACTTTTGAAATAGGAAAAGAGCCTTTAATCACATTCTTTACCATGTGCAATCATAAAATAGTCTAATATCTTCATTTTTTCAACATACGTAGCTATTACCCTCGAAAACTAAAACTTTTGAAATAGGAAAAGAGCCTTTAATCACATTCTTTACCATGTGCAATCATAAAATTGTCTAATATCTTCATTTTTTCCACAGACGTAGCTATTACCCTCGAAAACTAAAACTTTTGAATAGGAAAAGAGCCTTTAATCACATTCTTTACCATTTGCAATCATAAAATAGTCTAATATCTTCATTTTTTCAACATACGTAGCTATTACCCTCGAAAACTAAAACTTTTGACAATAGGAAAAGAGCCTTTAATCACATTCTTTACCATTTGCAATCATAAAATAGTCTAATATCTTCATTTTTTCAACATACGTAGCTATTACCCTCGAAAACTAAAACTTTTGAAATAGGAAAAGAGCCTTTAATCACATTCTTTACCATGTGCAATCATAAAATAGTCTAATATCTTCATTTTTTCCACAGACATAGCTATTACCCTCGAAAACTAAAACTTTTGAAATAGGAAAAGAGCCTTTAATCACATTCTTTACCATGTGCAATCATAAAATAGTCTAATATCTTCATTTTTTCCACAGACATAGCTATTACCCTCGAAAACTAAAACTTTTGAAATAGGAAAAGAGCCTTTAATCACATTCTTTACCATGTGCAATCATAAAATTGTCTAATATCTTCATTTTTTCCACAGACGTAGCTATTACCCTCGAAAACTAAAACTTTTGAAATAGGAAAAGAGCCTTTAATCACATTCTTTACCATTTGCAATCATAAAATAGTCTAATATCTTCATTTTTTCCCATACGTAGCTATTACCCTCGAAAACTAAAACTTTTGAAATAGGAAAAGAGCCTTTAATCACATTCTTTACCATTTGCAATCATAAAATAGTCTAATATCTTCATTTTTTCAACATACGTAGCTATTACCCTCGAAAACTAAAACTTTTGAAATAGGAAAAGAGCCTTTAATCACATTCTTTACCATGTGCAATCATAAAATAGTCTAATATCTTCATTTTTTCAACATACGTAGCTATTACCCTCGAAAACTAAAACTTTTGAAATAGGAAAAGAGCCTTTAATCACATTCTTTACCATGTGCAATCATAAAATAGTCTAATATCTTCATTTTTTCCACATACGTAGCTATTACCCTCGAAAACTAAAACTTTTGAAATAGGAAAAGAGCCTTTAATCACATTCTTTACCATGTGCAATCATAAAATAGTCTAATATCTTCATTTTTTCCACAGACAGCTATTACCCTCGAAAACTAAAACTTTTGAAATAGGAAAAGAGCCTTTAATCACATTCTTTACCATGTTGCAATCATAAAATAGTCTAATATCTTCATTTTTTCCATACGAAAACTAAAACTTTTGAAATAGGAAAAGAGCCTTTAATCACATTCTTTACCATGTGCAATCATAAAATAGTCTAATATCTTCATTTTTTCAACATACGTAGCTATTACCCTCGAAAACTAAAACTTTTGAAATAGGAAAAGAGCCTTTAATCACATTCTTTACCATTTGCAATCATAAAATAGTCTAATATCTTCATTTTTTCACATACGTAGCTATTACCCTCGAAAACTAAAACTTTTGAAATAGGAAAAGAGCCTTTAATCACATTCTTTACCATGTGCAATCATAAAATAGTCTAATATCTTCATTTTTTCAACATACGTAGCTATTACCCTCGAAAACTAAAACTTTTGACAATAGGAAAAGAGCCTTTAATCACATTCTTTACCATGTTGCAATCATAAAATAGTCTAATATCTTCATTTTTTCCAACATACGTAGCTATTACCCTCGAAAACTAAAACTTTTGAAATAGGAAAAGAGCCTTTAATCACATTCTTTACCATGTGCAATCATAAAATTGTCTAATATCTTCATTTTTTCCACAGACATAGCTATTACCCTCGAAAACTAAAACTTTTGAAATAGGAAAAGAGCCTTTAATCACATTCTTTACCATTTGCAATCATAAAATAGTCTAATATCTTCATTTTTTCAACATACGTAGCTATTACCCTCGAAAACTAAAACTTTTGAAATAGGAAAAGAGCCTTTAATCACATTCTTTACCATTTGCAATCATAAAATAGTCTAATATCTTCATTTTTTCAACATACGTAGCTATTACCCTCGAAAACTAAAACTTTTGAAATAGGAAAAGAGCCTTTAATCACATTCTTTACCATTTGCAATCATAAAATAGTCTAATATCTTCATTTTTTCAGCATACGTAGCTATTACCCTCGAAAACTAAAACTTTTGAAATAGGAAAAGAGCCTTTAATCACATTCTTTACCATGTGCAATCATAAAATTGTCTAATATCTTCATTTTTTCCACAGACATAGCTATTACCCTCGAAAACTAAAACTTTTGAAATAGGAAAAGAGCCTTTAATCACATTCTTTACCATGTGCAATCATAAAATTGTCTAATATCTTCATTTTTTCCACAGACATAGCTATTACCCTCGAAAACTAAAACTTTTGAAATAGGAAAAGAGCCTTTAATCACATTCTTTACCATGTGCAATCATAAAATTGTCTAATATCTTCATTTTTTCACAGACATAGCTATTATCCTCGAAAACTAAAACTTTTGAAATAGGAAAAGAGCCTTTAATCACATTCTTTACCATTTGCAATCATAAAATTGTCTAATATCTTCATTTTTTCAACATACGTAGCTATTACCCTCGAAAACTAAAACTTTTGAAATAGGAAAAGAGCCTTTAATCACATTCTTTACCATTTGCAATCATAAAATAGTCTAATATCTTCATTTTTTCAACATACGTAGCTATTACCCTCGAAAACTAAAACTTTTGAAATAGGAAAAGAGCCTTTAATCACATTCTTTACCATGTGCAATCATAAAATTGTCTAATATCTTCATTTTTTCAACATACGTAGCTATTACCCTCGAAAACTAAAACTTTTGAAATAGGAAAAGAGCCTTTAATCACATTCTTTACCATGTGCAATCATAAAATAGTCTAATATCTTCATTTTTTCCACATACGTAGCTATTACCCTCGAAAACTAAAACTTTTGACATAGGAAAAGAGCCTTTAATCACATTCTTTACCATTTGCAATCATAAAATAGTCTAATATCTTCATTTTTTCCAACATACGTAGCTATTACCCTCGAAAACTAAAACTTTTGACATAGGAAAAGAGCCTTTAATCACATTCTTTACCATGTGCAATCATAAAATAGTCTAATATCTTCATTTTTTCCACAGACATAGCTATTACCCTCGAAAACTAAAACTTTTGAAATAGGAAAAGAACCTTTAATCACATTCTTTACCATGTGCAATCATAAAATTGTCTAATATCTTCATTTTTTCCACAGACATAGCTATTACCCTCGAAAACTAAAACTTTTGAAAGATGAAAAGAGCCTTTAATCACATTCTTTACAATGTGCAATCATAAAATAGTCTAATATCTTCATTTTTTCCACAGACATAGCTATTACCCTCGAAAACTAAAACTTTTGAAATAGGAAAAGAGCCTTTAATCACATTCTTTACCATTTGCAATCATAAAATAGTCTAATATCTTCATTTTTTCAACATACGTAGCTATTACCCTCGAAAACTAAAACTTTTGAAATAGGAAAAGAGCCTTTAATCACATTCTTTACCATTTGCAATCATAAAATAGTCTAATATCTTCATTTTTTCAACATACGTAGTATTACCCTCGAAAACTAAAACTTTTGAAATAGGAAAAGAGCCTTTAATCACATTCTTTACCATTTGCAATCATAAAATAGTCTAATATCTTCATTTTTTCAACATACGTAGCTATTACCCTCGAAAACTAAAACTTTTGAAATAGGAAAAGAGCCTTTAATCACATTCTTTACCATTTGCAATCATAAAATAGTCTAATATCTTCATTTTTTCAACATACGTAGCTATTACCCTCGAAAACTAAAACTTTTGAAATAGGAAAAGAGCCTTTAATCACATTCTTTACCATGTGCAATCATAAAATAGTCGAATATGTTCATTTTTTCCACAGACATAGCTATTACCGTCGAAAACTAAAACTTTTGAATAGGAAAAGAGCCTTTAATCACATTCTTTACCATTTGCAATCATAAAATAGTCTAATATCTTCATTTTTTCAACATACGTAGCTATTAACCTCGAAAACTAAAACTTTTGAATAGGAAAAGAGCCTTTAATCACATTCTTTACCATGTGCAATCATAAAATAGTCTAATATCTTCATTTTTTCAACATACGTAGCTATTACCCTCGAAAACTAAAACTTTTGAATAGGAAAAGAGCCTTTAATCACATTCTTTACCATTTGCAATCATAAAATAGTCTAATATCTTCATTTTTTCAACATACGTAGCTATTACCCTCGAAAACTAAAACTTTTGACAATAGGAAAAGAGCCTTTAATCACATTCTTTACCATGTGCAATCATAAAATAGTCTAATATCTTCATTTTTTCAACATACGTAGCTATTACCCTCGAAAACTAAAACTTTTGAAATAGGAAAAGAGCCTTTAATCACATTCTTTACCATGTGCAATCATAAAATAGTCTAATATCTTCATTTTTTCCAGACATACGTAGCTATTACCCTCGAAAACTAAAACTTTTGAAATAGGAAAAGAGCCTTTAATCACATTCTTTACCATGTTGCAATCATAAAATAGTCTAATATCTTCATTTTTTCCAACATACGTAGCTATTACCCTCGAAAACTAAAACTTTTGAAATAGGAAAAGAGCCTTTAATCACATTCTTTACCATGTGCAATCATAAAATAGTCTAATATCTTCATTTTTTCCACAGACGTAGCTATTACCCTCGAAAACTAAAACTTTTGAAATAGGAAAAGAGCCTTTAATCACATTCTTTACCATTTGCAATCATAAAATAGTCTAATATCTTCATTTTTTCAACCATACGTAGCTATTACCCTCGAAAACTAAAACTTTTGAAATAGGAAAAGAGCCTTTAATCACATTCTTTACCATTTGCAATCATAAAATAGTCTAATATCTTCATTTTTTCAACATACGTAGCTATTACCCTCGAAAACTAAAACTTTTGAAATAGGAAAAGAGCCTTTAATCACATTCTTTACCATGTGCAATCATAAAATAGTCTAATATCTTCATTTTTTCACATACGTAGCTATTACCCTCGAAAACTAAAACTTTTGAAATAGGAAAAGAGCCTTTAATCACATTCTTTACCATGTGCAATCATAAAATTGTCTAATATCTTCATTTTTTCCACAGACATAGCTATTACCCTCGAAAACTAAAACTTTTGAAATAGGAAAAGAGCCTTTAATCACATTCTTTACCATGTGCAATCATAAAATTGTCTAATATCTTCATTTTTTCCACAGACGTAGCTATTACCCTCGAAAACTAAAACTTTTGAAATAGGAAAAGAGCCTTTAATCACATTCTTTACCATTTGCAATCATAAAATAGTCTAATATCTTCATTTTTTCAACATACGTAGCTATTACCCTCGAAAACTAAAACTTTTGAAATAGGAAAAGAGCCTTTAATCACATTCTTTACCATTTGCAATCATAAAATAGTCTAATATCTTCATTTTTTCAACATACGTAGCTATTACCCTCGAAAACTAAAACTTTTGAAATAGGAAAAGAGCCTTTAATCACATTCTTTACCATTTGCAATCATAAAATAGTCTAATATCTTCATTTTTTCAACATACGTAGCTATTACCCTCGAAAACTAAAACTTTTGAAATAGGAAAAGAGCCTTTAATCACATTCTTTACCATGTGCAATCATAAAATTGTCTAATATCTTCATTTTTTCCAACATACGTAGCTATTACCCTCGAAAACTAAAACTTTTGAATAGGAAAAGAGCCTTTAATCACATTCTTTACCATGTTGCAATCATAAAATAGTCTAATATCTTCATTTTTTCCAACATACGTAGCTATTACCCTCGAAAACTAAAACTTTTGACATAGGAAAAGAGCCTTTAATCACATTCTTTACCATTTGCAATCATAAAATAGTCTAATATCTTCATTTTTTCCGCATACGTAGCTATTACCCTCGAAAACTAAAACTTTTGACAAGGAAAAGAGCCTTTAATCACATTCTTTACCATGTTCAATCATAAAATAGTCTAATATCTTCATTTTTTCCAACATACGTAGCTATTACCCTCGAAAACTAAAACTTTTGAATAGGAAAAGAGCCTTTAATCACATTCTTTACCATGTGCAATCATAAAATAGTCTAATATCTTCATTTTTTCCACAGACATAGCTATTACCCTCGAAAACTAAAACTTTCAAAATAGGAAAAGAACCTTTAATCACATTCTTTACCATGTGCAATCATAAAAAAAATCTTCATTTTTTCCACAGACATAGCTATTACCCTCGAAAACTAAAACTTTTGAAATAGGAAAAGAGCCTTTAATCACATTCTTTACCATGTGCAATCATAAAATAGTCTAATATCTTCATTTTTTCCACAGACAAAGCTATTACCCTCGAAAACTAAAACTTTTGAATAGGAAAAGAGCCTTTAATCACATTCTTTACCATTTGCAATCATAAAATAGTCTAATATCTTCATTTTTTCCTTTAATCACATTCTTTACCATTTGCAATCATAAAATAGTCTAATATCTTCATTTTTTCAACATACGTAGCTATTACCCTCGAAAACTAAAACTTTTGAAATAGGAAAAGAGCCTTTAATCACATTCTTTACCATTTGCAATCATAAAATAGTCTAATATCTTCATTTTTTCAACAAACGTAGCTATTACCCTCGAAAACTAAAACTTTTGAAATAGGAAAAGAGCCTTTAATCACATTCTTTACCATGTGCAATCATAAAATAGTCTAATATCTTCATTTTTTCAACATACGTAGCTATTACCCTCGAAAACTAAAACTTTTGAATAGGAAAAGAGCCTTTAATCACATTCTTTACCATTTGCAATCATAAAATAGTCTAATATCTTCATTTTTTCAACATACGTAGCTATTAACTAAAACTTTTGAATAGGAAAAGAGCCTTTAATCACATTCTTTACCATGTGCAATCATAAAATAGTCTAATATCTTCATTTTTTCAACATACGTAGCTATTACCCTCGAAAACTAAAACTTTTGAAATAGGAAAAGAGCCTTTAATCACATTCTTTACCATTTGCAATCATAAAATAGTCTAATATCTTCATTTTTTCAACATACGTAGCTATTACCCTCGAAAACTAAAACTTTTGAAATAGGAAAAGAGCCTTTAATCACATTCTTTACCATGTGCAATCATAAAATAGTCTAATATCTTCATTTTTTCAACATACGTAGCTATTACCCTCGAAAACTAAAACTTTTGAAATAGGAAAAGAGCCTTTAATCACATTCTTTACCATGTGCAATCATAAAATAGTCTAATATCTTCATTTTTTCCACAGACATAGCTATTACCCTCGAAAACTAAAACTTTTGAAATAGGAAAAGAGCCTTTAATCACATTCTTTACCATGTGCAATCATAAAATTGTCTAATATCTTCATTTTTTCCACAGACATAGCTATTACCCTCGAAAACTAAAACTTTTGAAATAGGAAAAGAGCCTTTAATCACATTCTTTACCATGTTGCAATCATAAAATTCTAATATCTTCATTTTTTCAACATACGTAGCTATTACCCTCGAAAACTAAAACTTTTGAAATAGGAAAAGAGCCTTTAATCACATTCTTTACCATTTGCAATCATAAAATAGTCTAATATCTTCATTTTTTTAACATACGTAGCTATTACCCTCGAAAACTAAAACTTTTGAAATAGGAAAAGAGCCTTTAATCACATTCTTTACCATTTGCAATCATAAAATAGTCTAATATCTTCATTTTTTCAACATACGTAGCTATTACCCTCGAAAACTAAAACTTTTGAAATAGGAAAAGAGCCTTTAATCACATTCTTTACCATGTGCAATCATAAAATTGTCTAATATCTTCATTTTTTCAACATACGTAGCTATTACCCTCGAAAACTAAAACTTTTGAAATAGGAAAAGAGCCTTTAATCACATTCTTTACCATGTGCAATCATAAAATTGTCTAATATCTTCATTTTTTCCACAGACATAGCTATTACCCTCGAAAACTAAAACTTTTGAAATAGGAAAAGAGCCTTTAATCACATTCTTTACCATGTGCAATCATAAAATTGTCTAATATCTTCATTTTTTCCACAGACATAGCTATTACCCTCGAAAACTAAAACTTTTGAAATAGGAAAAGAGCCTTTAATCACATTCTTTACCATTTGCAATCATAAAATAGTCTAATATCTTCATTTTTTCAACATACGTAGCTATTACCCTCGAAAACTAAAACTTTTGAAATAGGAAAAGAGCCTTTAATCACATTCTTTACCATTTGCAATCATAAAATAGTCTAATATCTTCATTTTTTCAACATACGTAGCTATTACCCTCGAAAACTAAAACTTTTGAAATAGGAAAAGAGCCTTTAATCACATTCTTTACCATGTGCAATCATAAAATTGTCTAATATCTTCATTTTTTCAACATACGTAGCTATTACCCTCGAAAACTAAAACTTTTGAAATAGGAAAAGAGCCTTTAATCACATTCTTTACCATGTGCAATCATAAAATTGTCTAATATCTTCATTTTTTCACATACGTAGCTATTACCCTCGAAAACTAAAACTTTTGAAATAGGAAAAGAGCCTTTAATCACATTCTTTACCATTTGCAATCATAAAATAGTCTAATATCTTCATTTTTTCAACATACGTAGCTATTACCCTCGAAAACTAAAACTTTTGAAATAGGAAAAGAGCCTTTAATCACATTCTTTACCATTTGCAATCATAAAATAGTCTAATATCTTCATTTTTTCAACATACGTAGCTATTACCCTCGAAAACTAAAACTTTTGAATAGGAAAAGAGCCTTTAATCACATTCTTTACCATTTGCAATCATAAAATAGTCTAATATCTTCATTTTTTCACATACAGCTATTACACCTCGAAAACTAAAACTTTTGAATAGGAAAAGAGCCTTTAATCACATTCTTTACCATGTTGCAATCATAAAATAGTCTAATATCTTCATTTTTTCAACATACGTAGCTATTAACCTCGAAAACTAAAACTTTTGACATAGGAAAAGAGCCTTTAATCACATTCTTTACCATGTGCAATCATAAAATAGTCTAATATCTTCATTTTTTCAACATACGTAGCTATTACCCTCGAAAACTAAAACTTTTGAAATAGGAAAAGAGCCTTTAATCACATTCTTTACCATTTGCAATCATAAAATAGTCTAATATCTTCATTTTTTCAACATACGTAGCTATTACCCTCGAAAACTAAAACTTTTGACGTAGGAAAAGAGCCTTTAATCACATTCTTTACCATTTGCAATCATAAAATAGTCTAATATCTTCATTTTTTCAACATACGTAGCTATTACCCTCGAAAACTAAAACTTTTGACATAGGAAAAGAGCCTTTAATCACATTCTTTACCATGTGCAATCATAAAATAGTCTAATATCTTCATTTTTTCCACAGACATAGCTATTACCCTCGAAAACTAAAACTTTTGAAATAGGAAAAGAGCCTTTAATCACATTCTTTACCATGTGCAATCATAAAATTGTCTAATATCTTCATTTTTTCCACAGACAGCTATTACCGTCGAAAACTAAAACTTTTGAATAGGAAAAGAGCCTTTAATCACATTCTTTACCATTTGCAATCATAAAATAGTCTAATATCTTCATTTTTTCAACATACGTAGCTATTAACCTCGAAAACTAAAACTTTTGACATAGGAAAAGAGCCTTTAATCACATTCTTTATCATGTGCAATCATAAAATAGTCTAATATCTTCATTTTTTCAACATACGTAGCTATTACCCTCGAAAACTAAAACTTTTGACATAGGAAAAGAGCCTTTAATCACATTCTTTACCATGTGCAATCATAAAATAGTCTAATATCTTCATTTTTTTCAACATACGTAGCTATTACCCTCGAAAACTAAAACTTTTGAAATAGGAAAAGAGCCTTTAATCACATTCTTTACCATTTGCAATCATAAAATAGTCTAATATCTTCATTTTTTCCGCATACGTAGCTATTACCCTCGAAAACTAAAACTTTTGACATAGGAAAAGAGCCTTTAATCACATTCTTTACCATGTTCAATCATAAAATAGTCTAATATCTTCATTTTTTCCACATACGTAGCTATTACCCTCGAAAACTAAAACTTTTGAATAGGAAAAGAGCCTTTAATCACATTCTTTACCATGTGCAATCATAAAATAGTCTAATATCTTCATTTTTTCCACAGACATAGCTATTACCCTCGAAAACTAAAACTTTTGAATAGGAAAAGAGCCTTTAATCACATTCTTTACCATGTGCAATCATAAAATAGTCTAATATCTTCATTTTTTCCAACAGACAGCTATTACCCTCGAAAACTAAAACTTTTGAATAGGAAAAGAGCCTTTAATCACATTCTTTACCATTTGCAATCATAAAATAGTCTAATATCTTCATTTTTTCAACATACGTAGCTATTACCCTCGAAAACTAAAACTTTTGACATAGGAAAAGAGCCTTTAATCACATTCTTTACCATTTGCAATCATAAAATAGTCTAATATCTTCATTTTTTCAACATACGTAGCTATTACCCTCGAAAACTAAAACTTTTGAAATAGGAAAAGAGCCTTTAATCACATTCTTTACCATGTGCAATCATAAAATAGTCTAATATCTTCATTTTTTCCACAGACATAGCTATTACCCTCGAAAACTAAAACTTTTGAAATAGGAAAAGAGCCTTTAATCACATTCTTTACCATGTGAAATAATAAAATTGTCTAATATCTTCATTTTTTCCACAGACATAGCTATTACCCTCGAAAACTAAAACTTTTGAAATAGGAAAAGAGCCTTTAATCACATTCTTTACCATTTGCAATCATAAAATAGTCTAATATCTTCATTTTTTCAACATACGTAGCTATTACCATCGAAAACTAAAACTTTTGACATAGGAAAAGAGCCTTTAATCAAATTCTTTACCATTTGCAATCACAAAATAGTCTAATATCTTCATTTTTTCAACATATGTAGCTATTACCCTCGAAAACTAAAACTTTTGAAATAGGAAAAGAGCCTTTAATCACATTCTTTACCATTTGCAATCATAAAATAGTCTAATATCTTCATTTTTTCAACATACGTAGCTATTACCCTCGAAAACTAAAACTTTTGACGTAGGAAAAGAGCCTTCAATCACATTCTTTACCATTTGCAATCATAAAATACTCTAATATTTTCATTTTTTCAACATACGTAACTATTACCCTTGAAAACTAAAACTTTTGACATAAGAAAAGAGCCTTTAATCACATTCTTTACCATGTGCAATCATAAAATAGTCTAATATGTTCATTTTTTCCACAGACATAGCAATTACCGTCGAAAACTAAAACCTTTGAAATAGGAAAAGAGCCTTTAATCACATTCTTTACCATGTGCAATCATAAAATTGTCTAATATCTTCATTTTTTCCACAGACAAAGCTATTACCCTCGAAAACTAAAACTTTTGAATAGGAAAAGAGCCTTTAATCACATTCTTTACCATTTGCAATCATAAAATAGTCTAATATCTTGATTTTTTCAACATACGTAGCTATTAACCTCGAAAACTAAAACTTTTGACATAGGAAAAGAGCCTTTAATCACATTCTTTATCATGTGCAATCATAAAATAGTCTAATATCTTCATTTTTTCAACATACGTAGCTATTAACCTCGAAAACTAAAACTTTTGACATAGGAAAAGAGCCTTTAATCACATTCTTTATCATGTGCAATCATAAAATAGTCTAATATCTTCATTTTTTTCAACATACGTAGCTATTACCCTCGAAAACTAAAACTTTTGACATAGGAAAAGAGCCTTTAATCACATTCTTTACCATGTGCAATCATAAAATAGTCTAATATCTTCATTTTTTCCAACATACGTAGCTATTACCCTCGAAAACTAAAACTTTTGAATAGGAAAAGAGCCTTTAATCACATTCTTTACCATGTGCAATCATAAAATAGTCTAATATCTTCATTTTTTCCAACATACGTAGCTATTACCCTCGAAAACTAAAACTTTTGAATAGGAAAAGAGCCTTTAATCACATTCTTTACCATGTTGCAATCATAAAATAGTCTAATATCTTCATTTTTTCAACATACGTAGCTATTACCCTCGAAAACTAAAACTTTTGAATAGGAAAAGAGCCTTTAATCACATTCTTTACCATGTGCAATCATAAAATAGTCTAATATCTTCATTTTTTCAACATACGTAGCTATTACCCTCGAAAACTAAAACTTTTGAATAGGAAAAGAGCCTTTAATCACATTCTTTATCATGTGCAATCATAAAATAGTCTAATATCTTCATTTTTTTCAACATACGTAGCTATTACCCTCGAAAACTAAAACTTTTGAAATAGGAAAAGAGCCTTTAATCACATTCTTTACCATGTGCAATCATAAAATAGTCTAATATCTTCATTTTTTCCATACGTAGCTATTACCCTCGAAAACTAAAACTTTTGAAATAGGAAAAGAGCCTTTAATCACATTCTTTACCATTTGCAATCATAAAATAGTCTAATATCTTCATTTTTTCCAACATACGTAGCTATTACCCTCGAAAACTAAAACTTTTGAAATAGGAAAAGAGCCTTTAATCACATTCTTTACCATGTGCAATCATAAAATAGTCTAATATCTTCATTTTTTCCACAGACATAGCTATTACCCTCGAAAACTAAAACTTTTGAAATAGGAAAAGAGCCTTTAATCACATTCTTTACCATGTGCAATCATAAAATTGTCTAATATCTTCATTTTTTCCACAGACATAGCTATTACCCTCGAAAACTAAAACTTTTGAAATAGGAAAAGAGCCTTTAATCACATTCTTTACCATTTGCAATCATAAAATAGTCTAATATCTTCATTTTTTCAACATACGTAGCTATTACCTCGAAAACTAAAACTTTTGACATAGGAAAAGAGCCTTTAATCACATTCTTTACCATTTGCAATCATAAAATAGTCTAATATCTTCATTTTTTCAACATACGTAGCTATTACCCTCGAAAACTAAAACTTTTGAAATAGGAAAAGAGCCTTTAATCACATTCTTTACCATTTGCAATCATAAAATAGTCTAATATCTTCATTTTTTCAACATACGTAGCTATTACCCTCGAAAACTAAAACTTTTGAAATAGGAAAAGAGCCTTTAATCACATTCTTTACCATTTGCAATCATAAAATAGTCTAATATCTTCATTTTTTCAACATACGTAGCTATTACCCTCGAAAACTAAAACTTTTGAAATAGGAAAAGAGCCTTTAATCACATTCTTTACCATGTGCAATCATAAAATAGTCTAATATCTTCATTTTTTCCACAGACAAGCTATTACCCTCGAAAACTAAAACTTTTGAATAGGAAAAGAGCCTTTAATCACATTCTTTACCATGTGCAATCATAAAATTGTCTAATATCTTCATTTTTTCCACAGACATAGCTATTACCCTCGAAAACTAAAACTTTTGAAATAGGAAAAGAGCCTTTAATCACATTCTTTACCATTTGCAATCATAAAATAGTCTAATATCTTCATTTTTTCAACATACGTAGCTATTACCCTCGAAAACTAAAACTTTTGACATAGGAAAAGAGCCTTTAATCACATTCTTTACCATTTGCAATCATAAAATAGTCTAATATCTTCATTTTTTCAACATACGTAGCTATTACCCTCGAAAACTAAAACTTTTGAAATAGGAAAAGAGCCTTTAATCACATTCTTTACCATTTGCAATCATAAAATAGTCTAATATCTTCATTTTTTCAACATACGTAGCTATTACCCTCGAAAACTAAAACTTTTGACGTAGGAAAAGAGCCTTTAATCACATTCTTTACCATTTGCAATCATAAAATAGTCTAATATCTTCATTTTTTCAACATACGTAGCTATTACCCTCGAAAACTAAAACTTTTGACATAGGAAAAGAGCCTTTAATCACATTCTTTACCATGTGCAATCATAAAATAGTCTAATATCTTCATTTTTTCCACAGACATAGCTATTACCCTCGAAAACTAAAACTTTTGAAATAGGAAAAGAGCCTTTAATCACATTCTTTACCATGTGCAATCATAAAATTGTCTAATATCTTCATTTTTTCCACATACAGCTATTACCCTCGAAAACTAAAACTTTTGAATAGGAAAAGAGCCTTTAATCACATTCTTTACCATTTGCAATCATAAAATAGTCTAATATCTTCATTTTTTCAACATACGTAGCTATTAACCTCGAAAACTAAAACTTTTGACATAGGAAAAGAGCCTTTAATCACATTCTTTACCATGTGCAATCATAAAATAGTCTAATATCTTCATTTTTTCAACATACGTAGCTATTACCCTCGAAAACTAAAACTTTTGACATAGGAAAAGAGCCTTTAATCACATTCTTTATCATGTGCAATCATAAAATAGTCTAATATCTTCATTTTTTTCAACATACGTAGCTATTACCCTCGAAAACTAAAACTTTTGAAATAGGAAAAGAGCCTTTAATCACATTCTTTACCATTTGCAATCATAAAATAGTCTAATATCTTCATTTTTTCCGCATACGTAGCTATTACCCTCGAAAACTAAAACTTTTGACAGAGGAAAAGAGCCTTTAATCACATTCTTTACCATGTTCAATCATAAAATAGTCTAATATCTTCATTTTTTCCAACATACGTAGCTATTACCCTCGAAAACTAAAACTTTTGAATAGGAAAAGAGCCTTTAATCACATTCTTTACCATGTGCAATCATAAAATAGTCTAATATCTTCATTTTTTCCACAGACATAAGCTATTACCCTCGAAAACTAAAACTTTTGAATAGGAAAAGAGCCTTTAATCACATTCTTTACCATTTGCAATCATAAAATAGTCTAATATCTTCATTTTTTCAACATACGTAGCTATTACCCTCGAAAACTAAAACTTTTGACATAGGAAAAGAGCCTTTAATCACATTCTTTACCATGTGCAATCATAAAATAGTCTAATATCTTCATTTTTTCAACATACGTAGCTATTACCCTCGAAAACTAAAACTTTTGAAATAGGAAAAGAGCCTTTAATCACATTCTTTACCATGTGCAATCATAAAATTGTCTAATATCTTCATTTTTTCAACATACGTAGCTATTACCCTCGAAAACTAAAACTTTTGAAATAGGAAAAGAGCCTTTAATCACATTCTTTACCATTTGCAATCATAAAATAGTCTAATATCTTCATTTTTTCAACATACGTAGCTATTACCCTCGAAAACTAAAACTTTTGAAATAGGAAAAGAGCCTTTAATCACATTCTTTACCATGTGCAATCATAAAATAGTCTAATATCTTCATTTTTTCCACAGACATAGCTATTACCCTCGAAAACTAAAACTTTTGAAATAGGAAAAGAGCCTTTAATCACATTCTTTACCATGTGCAATCATAAAATAGTCTAATATCTTCATTTTTTCAACATACGTAGCTATTACCCTCGAAAACTAAAACTTTTGAAATAGGAAAAGAGCCTTTAATCACATTCTTTACCATTTGCAATCATAAAATAGTCTAATATCTTCATTTTTTCCGCATACGTAGCTATTACCCTCGAAAACTAAAACTTTTGACAAGGAAAAGAGCCTTTAATCACATTCTTTACCATGTTCAATCATAAAATAGTCTAATATCTTCATTTTTTCCAACATACGTAGCTATTACCCTCGAAAACTAAAACTTTTGATATAGGAAAAGAGCCTTTAATCACATTCTTTACCATGTGCAATCATAAAATAGTCTAATATCTTCATTTTTTCACAGACATAGCTATTACCCTCGAAAACTAAAACTTTCAAATAGGAAAAGAGCCTTTAATCACATTCTTTACCATGTGCAATCATAAAATAGTCTAATATCTTCATTTTTTCACATACGTAGCTATTACCCTCGAAAACTAAAACTTTTGAAATAGGAAAAGAGCCTTTAATCACATTCTTTACCATTTGCAATCATAAAATAGTCTAATATCTTCATTTTTTCAACATACGTAGCTATTACCCTCGAAAACTAAAACTTTTGACAATAGGAAAAGAGCCTTTAATCACATTCTTTACCATTTGCAATCATAAAATAGTCTAATATCTTCATTTTTTCCGCATACGTAGCTATTACCCTCGAAAACTAAAACTTTTGACAAGGAAAAGAGCCTTTAATCACATTCTTTACCATGTTCAATCATAAAATAGTCTAATATCTTCATTTTTTCCAACATACGTAGCTATTACCCTCGAAAACTAAAACTTTTGAATAGGAAAAGAGCCTTTAATCACATTCTTTACCATGTGCAATCATAAAATAGTCTAATATCTTCATTTTTTCCACAGACATAGCTATTACCCTCGAAAACTAAAACTTTTGACAAATAGGAAAAGAGCCTTTAATCACATTCTTTACCATGTGCAATCATAAAATTGTCTAATATCTTCATTTTTTCAACATACGTAGCTATTACCCTCGAAAACTAAAACTTTTGAAATAGGAAAAGAGCCTTTAATCACATTCTTTACCATTTGCAATCATAAAATAGTCTAATATCTTCATTTTTTCAACATACGTAGCTATTACCCTCGAAAACTAAAACTTTTGACATAGGAAAAGAGCCTTTAATCACATTCTTTACCATTTGCAATCATAAAATAGTCTAATATCTTCATTTTTTCAACATACGTAGCTATTACCCTCGAAAACTAAAACTTTTGACATAGGAAAAGAGCCTTTAATCACATTCTTTACCATTTGCAATCATAAAATAGTCTAATATCTTCATTTTTTCAACATACGTAGCTATTACCCTCGAAAACTAAAACTTTTGAAATAGGAAAAGAGCCTTTAATCACATTCTTTACCATGTGCAATCATAAAATAGTCTAATATCTTCATTTTTTCCACAGACATAGCTATTACCCTCGAAAACTAAAACTTTTGAAATAGGAAAAGAGCCTTTAATCACATTCTTTACCATTTGCAATCATAAAATAGTCTAATATCTTCATTTTTTCAACATACGTAGCTATTACCCTCGAAAACTAAAACTTTTGAATAGGAAAAGAGCCTTTAATCACATTCTTTACCATTTGCAATCATAAAATAGTCTAATATCTTCATTTTTTCAACATACGTAGCTATTACCCTCGAAAACTAAAACTTTTGAATAGGAAAAGAGCCTTTAATCACATTCTTTACCATGTTGCAATCATAAAATAGTCTAATATCTTCATTTTTTCAACATACGTAGCTATTACCCTCGAAAACTAAAACTTTTGACATAGGAAAAGAGCCTTTAATCACATTCTTTACCATTTGCAATCATAAAATAGTCTAATATCTTCATTTTTTCAACATACGTAGCTATTACCCTCGAAAACTAAAACTTTTGACATAGGAAAAGAGCCTTTAATCACATTCTTTACCATGTGCAATCATAAAATAGTCTAATATCTTCATTTTTTCCACAGACGTAGCTATTACCCTCGAAAACTAAAACTTTTGAAATAGGAAAAGAGCCTTTAATCACATTCTTTACCATGTGCAATCATAAAATAGTCTAATATCTTCATTTTTTCCACAGACTATTACCCTCGAAAACTAAAACTTTTGAATAGGAAAAGAGCCTTTAATCACATTCTTTACCATTTGCAATCATAAAATAGTCTAATATCTTCATTTTTTCAACATACGTAGCTATTACCCTCGAAAACTAAAACTTTTGAAATAGGAAAAGAGCCTTTAATCACATTCTTTACCATTGCAATCATAAAATAGTCTAATATCTTCATTTTTTCAACATACGTAGCTATTACCCTCGAAAACTAAAACTTTTGACATAGGAAAAGAGCCTTTAATCACATTCTTTACCATGTTGCAATCATAAAATAGTCTAATATCTTCATTTTTTCAACATACGTAGCTATTACCCTCGAAAACTAAAACTTTTGAAATAGGAAAAGAGCCTTTAATCACATTCTTTACCATGTGCAATCATAAAATAGTCTAATATCTTCATTTTTTCCACAGACAAGCTATTACCCTCGAAAACTAAAACTTTTGAATAGGAAAAGAGCCTTTAATCACATTCTTTACCATGTGCAATCATAAAATAGTCTAATATCTTCATTTTTTCAACATACGTATATTACCCTCGAAAACTAAAACTTTTGAAATAGGAAAAGAGCCTTTAATCACATTCTTTACCATTTGCAATCATAAAATAGTCTAATATCTTCATTTTTTCAACATACGTAGCTATTACCCTCGAAAACTAAAACTTTTGAAATAGGAAAAGAGCCTTTAATCACATTCTTTACCATGTGCAATCATAAAATAGTCTAATATCTTCATTTTTTCAACATACGTAGCTATTACCCTCGAAAACTAAAACTTTTGAAATAGGAAAAGAGCCTTTAATCACATTCTTTACCATTTGCAATCATAAAATAGTCTAATATCTTCATTTTTTCAACACGTAGCTATTACCCTCGAAAACTAAAACTTTTGAAATAGGAAAAGAGCCTTTAATCACATTCTTTACCATTTGCAATCATAAAATAGTCTAATATCTTCATTTTTTCAACAGACAGCTATTACCCTCGAAAACTAAAACTTTTGAAATAGGAAAAGAGCCTTTAATCACATTCTTTACCATTTGCAATCATAAAATAGTCTAATATCTTCATTTTTTCAACATACGTAGCTATTACCCTCGAAAACTAAAACTTTTGACATAGGAAAAGAGCCTTTAATCACATTCTTTACCATGTGCAATCATAAAATAGTCTAATATCTTCATTTTTTCAACATACGTAGCTATTACCCTCGAAAACTAAAACTTTTGACATAGGAAAAGAGCCTTTAATCACATTCTTTACCATTTACAATCATAAAATAGTCTAATATCTTCATTTTTTCAACATACGTAGCTATTACCCTCGAAAACTAAAACTTTTGACAAGGAAAAGAGCCTTTAATCACATTCTTTACCATGTTGCAATCATAAAATAGTCTAATATCTTCATTTTTTCCACAGACGTAGCTATTACCCTCGAAAACTAAAACTTTTGACAATAGGAAAAGAGCCTTTAATCACATTCTTTACCATGTGCAATCATAAAAAAAATCTTCATTTTTTCACATACATAGCTATTACCCTCGAAAACTAAAACTTTTGAAATAGGAAAAGAGCCTTTAATCACATTCTTTACCATGTGCAATCATAAAATTGTCTAATATCTTCATTTTTTCACATACATAGCTTTATTACCCTCGAAAACTAAAACTTTTGAAATAGGAAAAGAGCCTTTAATCACATTCTTTACCATTTGCAATCATAAAATAGTCTATTATCTTCATTTTTTCAACATACGTAGCTATTACCCTTGAAAACTAAAACTTTTGAAATAGGAAAAGAGCCTTTAATCACATTCTTTACCATGTGCAATCATAAAATTGTCTAATATCTTCATTTTTTCAACATACGTAGCTATTACCCTCGAAAACTAAAACTTTTGAAATAGGAAAAGAGCCTTTAATCACATTCTTTACCATGTGCAATCATAAAATTGTCTAATATCTTCATTTTTTCAACATACGTAGCTATTACCCTCGAAAACTAAAACTTTTGAAATAGGAAAAGAGCCTTTAATCACATTCTTTACCATTTGCAATCATAAAATAGTCTAATATCTTCATTTTTTCAACATACGTAGCTATTACCCTCGAAAACTAAAACTTTTGACATAGGAAAAGAGCCTTTAATCACATTCTTTACCATGTTGCAATCATAAAATAGTCTAATATCTTCATTTTTTCCACAGACATAGCTATTACCCTCGAAAACTAAAACTTTTGAAATAGGAAAAGAGCCTTTAATCACATTCTTTACCATTTGCAATCATAAAATAGTCTAATATCTTCATTTTTTCATCATACGTAGTTATTACACTCGAAAACTAAAACTTTTGACATAGGAAAAGAGCCTTTAATCACATTCTTTACCATTGCAATCATAAAATAGTCTAATATCTTCATTTTTTCAACATACGTAGCTATTACCCTCGAAAACTAAAACTTTTGAATAGGAAAAGAGCCTTTAATCACATTCTTTACCATGTGCAATCATAAAATTGTCTAATATCTTCATTTTTTCCACAGACGTAAGCTATTACCCTCGAAAACTAAAACTTTTGAATAGGAAAAGAGCCTTTAATCACATTCATTACCATTTGCAATCATAAAAAAGTCTAATATCTTCATTTTTTCAACATACGTAGCTATTACCCTCGAAAACTAAAACTTTTGACATAGGAAAAGAGCCTTTAATCACATTCTTTACCATTTGCAATCATAAAATAGTCTAATATCTTCATTTTTTCAACATACGTAGCTATTACCCTCGAAAACTAAAACTTTTGACATAGGAAAAGAGCCTTTAATCACATTCTTACCATTTGCAATCATAAAATAGTCTAATATCTTCATTTTTTCAACATACGTAGCTATTACCCTCGAAAACTAAAACTTTTGAAATAGGAAAAGAGCCTTTAATCACATTCTTTACCATGTGCAATCATAAAATTGTCTAATATCTTCATTTTTTCCAACATACGTAGCTATTACCCTCGAAAACTAAAACTTTTGAATAGGAAAAGAGCCTTTAATCACATTCTTTACCATTTGCAATCATAAAATTGTCTAATATCTTCATTTTTTCAACATACGTAGCTATTACCCTCGAAAACTAAAACTTTTGAAATAGGAAAAGAGCCTTTAATCACATTCTTTACCATTTGCAATCATAAAATAGTCTAATATCTTCATTTTTTCAACATACGTAGCTATTACCCTCGAAAACTAAAACTTTTGACATAGGAAAAGAGCCTTTAATCACATTCTTTACCATTTGCAATCATAAAATAGTCTAATATCTTCATTTTTTCAACATACATAGCTATTACCTTGAAAACTAAAACTTTTGAAATAGGAAAAGAGCCTTTAATCACATTCTTTACCATTTGCAATCATAAAATAGTCTAATATCTTCATTTTTTCAACAGACGTAGCTATTACCCTCGAAAACTAAAACTTTTGAAATAGGAAAAGAGCCTTTAATCACATTCTTTACCATGTGCAATCATAAAATAGTCTAATATCTTCATTTTTTCAACATACGTAGCTATTACCCTCGAAAACTAAAATTTTGAAATAGGAAAAGAGCCTTTAATCACATTCTTTACCATGTGCAATCATATAATTGTCTAATATCTTCATTTTTTCAACATACATAGCTATTACCCTCGAAAACTAAAACTTTTGAAATAGGAAAAAGAGCCTTTAATCACATTCTTTACCATTTGCAATCATAAAATAAGTCTAATATCTTCATTTTTTCAACATACGTAGCTATTACCCTCGAAAACTAAAACTTTTGAAATAGGAAAAGAGCCTTTAATCACATTCTTTACCATTTGCAATCATAAAATAGTCTAATATCTTCATTTTTTCAACATACGTAGCTATTACCCTCGAAAACTAAAACTTTTGACATAGGAAAAAGCCTTTAATAACATTCTTTACCATGTGCAATCATAAAATAGTCTAATATCTTCATTTTTTCAACATACGTAGCTATTACCCTCGAAAACTAAAACTTCTGACATAGGATAAGAGCCTTTAATCACATTCTTTACCATTTGCAATCATAAAATAGTCTAATATCTTCATTTTTTTCAGCATACGTAGCTCTTACCCTCGAAAACTAAAACTTTTGACAAGGAAAAGAGCCTTTAATCACATTCTTTACCATGTTCAATCATAAAATAGTCTAATATCTTCATTTTTTCAACATACGTAGCTATTACCCTCGAAAACTAAAACTTTTGACATAGGAAAAGAGCCTTTAATCACATTCTTTACCATGTGCAATCATAAAATAGTCTAATATCTTCATTTTTTTAACATACGTAGCTATTACCCTCGAAAACTAAAACTTTTGAAATAGGAAAAGAGCCTTTAATCACATTCTTTACCATGTGCAATCATAAAATTGTCTAATATCTTCATTTTTTCAACATACGTAGCTATTACCCTCGAAAACTAAAACTTTTGAAATAGGAAAAGAGCCTTTAATCACATTCTTTACCATTTGCAATCATAAAATAGTCTAATATCTTCATTTTTTCAACATACTTAGCTATTACCCTCGAAAACTCCAAACTTTTGAAATAGGAAAAGAGCCTTTAATCACATTCTTTACCATTTGCAATCATAAAATAGTCTAATATCTTCATTTTTTCAACATACGTAGCTATTACCCTCGAAAACTAAAACTTTTGAAATAGGAAAAGAGCCTTTAATCAAATTCTTTACCATTTGCAATCATAAAATAGTCTAATATCTTCATTTTTTCAACATACGTAGCTATTACCCTCGAAAACTAAAACTTTTGAAATAGGAAAAGAGCCTTTAATCACATTCTTTACCATGTGCAATCATAAAGCAAATGATACCATTTTTTCAACATACGTAGCTATTACCCTCGAAAACTAAAACTTTTGAAATAGGAAAAGAGCCTTTAATCACATTCTTTACCATGTGCAATCATAAAATAGTCTAATATCTTCATTTTTTCCACAGACATAATTATTACCCTCGAAAACTAAAACTTTTGAAATAGGAAAAGAGCCTTTAATCACATTCTTTACCATGTGCAATCATAAAATAGTCTAATATCTTCATTTTTTCAACATACATAGCTATTACCCTCGAAAACTAAAACTTTTGACATAGGAAAAGAGCCTTTAATCACATTCTTTACCATTTGCAATCATAAAATAGTCTAATATCTTCATTTTTTCAACATACATAGCTATTACCATCGAAAACTAAAACTTTTGACATAGGAAAAGAGCCTTTAATCACATTCTTTACCATTTGCAATCATAAAATAGTCTAATATCTTCATTTTTTCAACATACGTAGCTATTAACCGCCAAAACTAAAACTTTTGACATAGGAAAAGAGCCTTTAATCACATTCTTTACCATTTGCAATCATAAAATAGTCTAATATCTTCATTTTTCCAACATACGTAGCTATTACCCTCGAAAACTAAAACTTTCGAAATAGGAAAAGAACCTTTAATCACATTCTTTACCATGTGCAATCATAAAATTGTCTAATATCTTCATTTTTTCCACAGACATAATTATTACCCTCGAAAACTAAAACTTTTGAAATAGGAAAAGAGTCTTTAATCACATTCTTTACCATTTGCAATCATAAAATAGTCTAATATCTTCATTTTTTCAGCATACGTAGTAATTACCCTCGAAAGCTAAAACTTTTGAAATAGGAAAAGAGCCTTTAATCACATTCTTTACCATGTGCAATCATAAAATAGTCTATAATCTTCATTTTTTCAACATACGTAGCTATTACCCTCGAAAACTAAAACTTTTGACATAGGAAAAGAGCCTTTAATCACAATCTTCACCATTTGCAATCATAAAATAGTCTAATATCTTCATTTTTTCAACATTCGTAGCTATTACCCTCGAAAACTAAAACTTTTGAAATAGGAAAAGAGCCTTTAATCACATTCTTTACCATGTGCAATCATAAAATTGTCTAATATCTTCATTTTTTCCACAGACAAAGCTATTACCCTCGAAAACTAAAACTTTTGAATAGGAAAAGAGCCTTTAATCACATTCTTTACCATTTGCAATCATAAAATAGTCTAATATCTTCATTTTTACAACATACGTAGGTATTACCCTCGAAAACTTAAACTTTTGAAATAGGAAAAGAGCCTTTAATCACATTCTTTACCATTTGCAATCATAAAATAGTCTAATATCTTCATTTTTTCAGCATACGTAGTAATTACCCTCGAAAGCTAAAACTTTTGAAATAGGAAAAGAGCCTTTAATCACATTCTTTACCATGTGCAATCATAAAATAGTCTAATATCTTCATTTTTTCAACATACGTAGCTATTACCCTCGAAAACTAAAACTTTTGACATAGGAAAAGAGCCTTTAATCACATTCTTCACCATTTGCAATCATAAAATAGTCTAATATCTTCATTTTTTCAACATTCGTAGCTATTACCCTCGAAAACTAAAACTTTTGAAATAGGAAAAGAGCCTTTAATCACATTCTTTACCATGTGCAATCATAAAATTGTCTAATATCTTCATTTTTTCCACAGACAAAGCTATTACCCTCGAAAACTAAAACTTTTGAATAGGAAAAGAGCCTTTAATCACATTCTTTACCATTTGCAATCATAAAATAGTCTAATATCTTCATTTTTTTCAACATACGTAGCTATTAACCTTGAAAACTAAAACTTTTGACATAGGAAAAGAGCCTTTAATCACATTCTTTATCATGTGCAATCATAAAATAGTCTAATATCTTCATTTTTTTCAACATACGTAGCTATTACCCTCGAAAACTAAAACTTTTGAAATAGGAAAAGAGCCTTTAATCACATTCTTTACCATTTACAATCATAAAATAGTCTAATATCTTCATTTTTTCCGCATACGTAGCTATTACCCTCGAAAACTAAAACTTTTGACAGAGGAAAAGAGCCTTTAATCACATTCTTTACCATGTTCAATCATAAAATAGTCTAATATCTTCGTTTTTTCCACAGACATAGCTATTACCCTCGAAAACTAAAACTTTCAAAATAGGAAAAGAA
>NW_027064018.1:0-28823 GCF_032884065.1 Artemia franciscana
TAAAGGCTCTTTTCCTAAGTCAAAAGTTTTAGTTTTCGAGGGTAATAGCTACGTATGTTGAAAAAATGAAGATATTAGACTATTTTATGATTACACATGGTAAAGAATGTGATTAAAGGCTCTTTTCCTATTTCAAAAGTTTTAGTTTTCGAGGGTAATCGCTACGTATGTTGAAAAAATGAAGATATTAGACTAATTTATGATTGCAAATGGTAAAGAATGTGATTAAAGGCTCTTTTCCTATTTCAAAAGTTTTAGTTTTCGAGGGTAATAGCTACGTATGTTGAAAAAATGAAGATATAAGACAATTTTATGATTGCTAATGGTAAAGAATGTGATTAAAGGCTCTTTTCCTCTTTCAAAAGTTTTAGTTTTCGAGGGTAATAGCTACGTATGTTGAAAAAATGAAGATATTAGACTATTTTATGATTGCAAATGGTGAAGAATGTGATTAAAGGCTCTTTTCCTATTTCAAAAGTTTTAGTTTTCGAGGGTAATAGCTAGGTCTGTGGAAAAAATTGAAGATATTAGACTATTTTATGATTGCATATGGTAAAGAATGTGATTAAAGGCTCTTTTCCTATGTCAAAAGTTTTAGTTTTCGCGGGTAATAGCTAAGTATGTTGAAAAAATGAAGATATTAGACTATTTTATGATTGCAAATGGTAAATAATGTGATTAAAGGCTCTTTTCCTATGTCAAAAGTTTTAGTTTTCGAGGGTAATAGCTACCTATGTTGAAAAAATGAAGATATTAGACTATTTTATGATTGCAAATGGTAAAGAATGTGATTAAAGGCTCTTTTCCTATTTCAAAAGTTTGTTTTTTCGAGGGTAATAGCTACGTATGTTGAAAAAAAGAAGATATTAGACAATTTTATGATTGCAAATGGTAAAGAATGTGATTAAAGGCTCTTTTCCTATTTTAAAAGTTTTAGTTTTCGAGGGTAATAGCTACGTATGTTGAAAAAATGAAGATATTAGACTATTTTATGATTGCAAATGGTAAAGAATGTGATTAAAGGCTCTTTTCCTATTTCAAAAGTTTTAGTTTTCGAGGGTAATAGCTACATATGTTGAAAAAATGAAGATATTTCACTATTTTATGATTAAAAATGGTAAGGAATGTGATTAAAGGCTCTTTTCTTATTTCAAAAGTTTTAGTTTTCGAGGGTAATAGCTACGTATATTGAAAAAATGAAGATATTAGACTAATTTATGATTGCAAATGGCAAAGAATGTGATTAAAGGCTCTTTTCCTATTTCAAAAGTTTTAGTTTTCGAGGGTAATAGCTACGTATGTTGAAAAAATGAAGATATTAGACTATTTTATGATTGCAAATGGTAAAGAATGTGATTAAAGGCTCTTTTCCTATGTCAAAAGTTTTAGTTTTCGAGGGTAATAGCTACGTATGTTGAAAAAATGAAGATATTAGACTATTTTATGATTACAAATGGTAAAGAATGTGATTAAAGGCTCTTTTCCTATTTCAAAAGTTTTAGTTTTCGAGGGTAGTAGCTACGTATGTTGAAAAAATGAAGATTTTAGACTATTTTATGATTGCACATGGTAAAGAATGTGATTAAAGGCTCTTTTCCTATGTCAAAAGTTTTAGTTTTCGAGGGTTATAGCTACGTATGTTGAAAAAATGAAGATATTAGACTATTTTATGATTGCAAATGGTAAAGAATGTGATTAAAGGCTCGCTTCCTATTTCAAAAGTTTTAGTTTTCGAGGGTAATAGCTACGTATGTTGAAAAATGAAGATATTAGACTATTTTATGATTGCAAATGGTAAAGAATGTGATTAAAGGCTCTTTTCATATGTCAAAAGTTTTAGTTTTCGAGGGTAATAGCAACGTAAGTTGAAAAAATGAAGATATTAGACTATTTTATGATTGCAAATGGTGAAGAATGTGATTAAAGGCTCTTTTCCTATTTCAAAAGTTTTAGTTTTCAAGGGTGATAGCTATGTCTGTGGAAAAAATGAAGATATTAGACTATTTTATGATTGCACATGGTAAAGAATGTGACTAAAGGCTCTTTTCCTATGTCAAAAGTTTTAGTTTTCGAGGGTAATAGCTAGGTATGTTGAAAAAATGAAGTTATTAGACTATTTTATGATTGCACATGGTAAAGAATGTGATTAAAGGCTCTTTTCCTATGTCAAAAGTTTTAGTTTTCGAGGGTAATAGCTACGTGTGTTGAAAAAATGATGATATTAGACTATTTTATGATTGCAAATGGTAAAGAATGTGATTAAAGGCTCTTTTCCTATTTCAAAAGTTTTAGTTTTCGAGGGTAATAGCTACGTATGTTGAAAAAATTAAGATATTAGACAATTTTATGATTGCAAATGGTAAAGAATGTGATTAAAGACTCTTTTCCTATTTTAAAAGTTTTAGTTTTCGAGGGTAATAGCTACGTATGTTGAAAAAATGAAGATATTAGACTAATTTATGATTGCAAATGGTAAAGAATGTGATTAAAGGCTCTTTTCCTATTTCAAAAGTTTTAGTTTTCGAGGGTAATAGCTAGGTATGTTGAAAAAATGAAGATATTAGACTATTTTATGATTGCAAATGGTAAAGAATGTGATTAAAGGCTCTTTTCCTATGTCAAAAGTTTTAGTTTTCGAGGGTATTAGCAACGTAAGTTGAAAAAATGAAGATATTAGACTATTTTATGATTGCACATGGTAAAGAATGTGATTAAAGGCTCTTTTCCTATTTCAAAAGTTTTAGTTTTCGAGGGTAATAGCTACGTATGTTGAAAAAATGAAGATATTAGACTATTTTATGATTGCAAATGGTGAAGAATGTGATTAAAGGCTCTTTTCCTATTTCAAAAGTTTTAGTTTTCAAGGGTGATAGCTATGTCTGTGGAAAAAATGAAGATATTAGACTATTTTATGATTGCACATGGTAAAGAATGTGACTAAAGGCTCTTTTCCTATGTCAAAAGTTTTAGTTTTCGAGGGTAATAGCTAGGTATGTTGAAAAAATGAAGTTATTAGACTATTTTATGATTGCACATGGTAAAGAATGTAATTAAAGGCTCTTTTCCTAAGTCAAAAGTTTTAGTTTTCGAGGGTAATAGCTACGTATGTTGAAAAAATGAAGATATTAGACTATTTTATGATTACACATGGTAAAGAATGTGATTAAAGGCTCTTTTCCTATTTCAAAAGTTTTAGTTTTCGAGGGTAATCGCTACGTATGTTGAAAAAATGAAGATATTAGACTAATTTATGATTGCAAATGGTAAAGAATGTGATTAAAGGCTCTTTTCCTATTTCAAAAGTTTTAGTTTTCGAGGGTAATAGCTACGTATGTTGAAAAAATGAAGATATAAGACAATTTTATGATTGCTAATGGTAAAGAATGTGATTAAAGGCTCTTTTCCTCTTTCAAAAGTTTTAGTTTTCGAGGGTAATAGCTACGTATGTTGAAAAAATGAAGATATTAGACTATTTTATGATTGCAAATGGTGAAGAATGTGATTAAAGGCTCTTTTCCTATTTCAAAAGTTTTAGTTTTCGAGGGTAATAGCTAGGTCTGTGGAAAAAATTGAAGATATTAGACTATTTTATGATTGCATATGGTAAAGAATGTGATTAAAGGCTCTTTTCCTATGTCAAAAGTTTTAGTTTTCGCGGGTAATAGCTAAGTATGTTGAAAAAATGAAGATATTAGACTATTTTATGATTGCAAATGGTAAATAATGTGATTAAAGGCTCTTTTCCTATGTCAAAAGTTTTAGTTTTCGAGGGTAATAGCTACCTATGTTGAAAAAATGAAGATATTAGACTATTTTATGATTGCAAATGGTAAAGAATGTGATTAAAGGCTCTTTTCCTATTTCAAAAGTTTGTTTTTTCGAGGGTAATAGCTACGTATGTTGAAAAAAAGAAGATATTAGACAATTTTATGATTGCAAATGGTAAAGAATGTGATTAAAGGCTCTTTTCCTATTTTAAAAGTTTTAGTTTTCGAGGGTAATAGCTACGTATGTTGAAAAAATGAAGATATTAGACTATTTTATGATTGCAAATGGTAAAGAATGTGATTAAAGGCTCTTTTCCTATTTCAAAAGTTTTAGTTTTCGAGGGTAATAGCTACATATGTTGAAAAAATGAAGATATTTCACTATTTTATGATTAAAAATGGTAAGGAATGTGATTAAAGGCTCTTTTCTTATTTCAAAAGTTTTAGTTTTCGAGGGTAATAGCTACGTATATTGAAAAAATGAAGATATTAGACTAATTTATGATTGCAAATGGCAAAGAATGTGATTAAAGGCTCTTTTCCTATTTCAAAAGTTTTAGTTTTCGAGGGTAATAGCTACGTATGTTGAAAAAATGAAGATATTAGACTATTTTATGATTGCAAATGGTAAAGAATGTGATTAAAGGCTCTTTTCCTATGTCAAAAGTTTTAGTTTTCGAGGGTAATAGCTACGTATGTTGAAAAAATGAAGATATTAGACTATTTTATGATTACAAATGGTAAAGAATGTGATTAAAGGCTCTTTTCCTATTTCAAAAGTTTTAGTTTTCGAGGGTAGTAGCTACGTATGTTGAAAAAATGAAGATTTTAGACTATTTTATGATTGCACATGGTAAAGAATGTGATTAAAGGCTCTTTTCCTATGTCAAAAGTTTTAGTTTTCGAGGGTAATAGCTACGTATGTTGAAAAAATGAAGATATTAGACTATTTTATGATTGCAAATGGTAAAGAATGTGATTAAAGGCTCGCTTCCTATTTCAAAAGTTTTAGTTTTCGAGGGTAATAGCTACGTATGTTGAAAAATGAAGATATTAGACTATTTTATGATTGCAAATGGTAAAGAATGTGATTAAAGGCTCTTTTCATATGTCAAAAGTTTTAGTTTTCGAGGGTAATAGCAACGTAAGTTGAAAAAATGAAGATATTAGACTATTTTATGATTGCAAATGGTGAAGAATGTGATTAAAGGCTCTTTTCCTATTTCAAAAGTTTTAGTTTTCAAGGGTGATAGCTATGTCTGTGGAAAAAATGAAGATATTAGACTATTTTATGATTGCACATGGTAAAGAATGTGACTAAAGGCTCTTTTCCTATGTCAAAAGTTTTAGTTTTCGAGGGTAATAGCTAGGTATGTTGAAAAAATGAAGTTATTAGACTATTTTATGATTGCACATGGTAAAGAATGTGATTAAAGGCTCTTTTCCTATGTCAAAAGTTTTAGTTTTCGAGGGTAATAGCTACGTGTGTTGAAAAAATGATGATATTAGACTATTTTATGATTGCAAATGGTAAAGAATGTGATTAAAGGCTCTTTTCCTATTTCAAAAGTTTTAGTTTTCGAGGGTAATAGCTACGTATGTTGAAAAAATTAAGATATTAGACAATTTTATGATTGCAAATGGTAAAGAATGTGATTAAAGACTCTTTTCCTATTTTAAAAGTTTTAGTTTTCGAGGGTAATAGCTACGTATGTTGAAAAAATGAAGATATTAGACTAATTTATGATTGCAAATGGTAAAGAATGTGATTAAAGGCTCTTTTCCTATTTCAAAAGTTTTAGTTTTCGAGGGTAATAGCTAGGTATGTTGAAAAAATGAAGATATTAGACTATTTTATGATTGCAAATGGTAAAGAATGTGATTAAAGGCTCTTTTCCTATGTCAAAAGTTTTAGTTTTCGAGGGTATTAGCAACGTAAGTTGAAAAAATGAAGATATTAGACTATTTTATGATTGCACATGGTAAAGAATGTGATTAAAGGCTCTTTTCCTATTTCAAAAGTTTTAGTTTTCGAGGGTAATAGCTACGTATGTTGAAAAAATGAAGATATTAGACTATTTTATGATTGCAAATGGTGAAGAATGTGATTAAAGGCTCTTTTCCTATTTCAAAAGTTTTAGTTTTCAAGGGTGATAGCTATGTCTCTGGAAAAAATGAAGATATTAGACTATTTTATGATTGCACATGGTAAAGAATGTGACTAAAGGCTCTTTTCCTATGTCAAAAGTTTTAGTTTTCGAGGGTAATAGCTAGGTATGTTGAAAAAATGAAGTTATTAGACTATTTTATGATTGCACATGGTAAAGAATGTAATTAAAGGCTCTTTTCCTAAGTCAAAAGTTTTAGTTTTCGAGGGTAATAGCTACGTATGTTGAAAAAATGAAGATATTAGACTATTTTATGATTACACATGGTAAAGAATGTGATTAAAGGCTCTTTTCCTATTTCAAAAGTTTTAGTTTTCGAGGGTAATCGCTACGTATGTTGAAAAAATGAAGATATTAGACTAATTTATGATTGCAAATGGTAAAGAATGTGATTAAAGGCTCTTTTCCTATTTCAAAAGTTTTAGTTTTCGAGGGTAATAGCTACGTATGTTGAAAAAATGAAGATATAAGACAATTTTATGATTGCTAATGGTAAAGAATGTGATTAAAGGCTCTTTTCCTCTTTCAAAAGTTTTAGTTTTCGAGGGTAATAGCTACGTATGTTGAAAAAATGAAGATATTAGACTATTTTATGATTGCAAATGGTGAAGAATGTGATTAAAGGCTCTTTTCCTATTTCAAAAGTTTTAGTTTTCGAGGGTAATAGCTAGGTCTGTGGAAAAAATTGAAGATATTAGACTATTTTATGATTGCATATGGTAAAGAATGTGATTAAAGGCTCTTTTCCTATGTCAAAAGTTTTAGTTTTCGCGGGTAATAGCTAAGTATGTTGAAAAAATGAAGATATTAGACTATTTTATGATTGCAAATGGTAAATAATGTGATTAAAGGCTCTTTTCCTATGTCAAAAGTTTTAGTTTTCGAGGGTAATAGCTACCTATGTTGAAAAAATGAAGATATTAGACTATTTTATGATTGCAAATGGTAAAGAATGTGATTAAAGGCTCTTTTCCTATTTCAAAAGTTTGTTTTTTCGAGGGTAATAGCTACGTATGTTGAAAAAATGAAGATATTAGACAATTTTATGATTGCAAATGGTAAAGAATGTGATTAAAGGCTCTTTTCCTATTTTAAAAGTTTTAGTTTTCGAGGGTAATAGCTACGTATGTTGAAAAAATGAAGATATTAGACTATTTTATGATTGCAAATGGTAAAGAATGTGATTAAAGGCTCTTTTCCTATTTCAAAAGTTTTAGTTTTCGAGGGTAATAGCTACATATGTTGAAAAAATGAAGATATTTCACTATTTTATGATTAAAAATGGTAAGGAATGTGATTAAAGGCTCTTTTCTTATTTCAAAAGTTTTAGTTTTCGAGGGTAATAGCTACGTATATTGAAAAAATGAAGATATTAGACTAATTTATGATTGCAAATGGCAAAGAATGTGATTAAAGGCTCTTTTCCTATTTCAAAAGTTTTAGTTTTCGAGGGTAATAGCTACGTATGTTGAAAAAATGAAGATATTAGACTATTTTATGATTGCAAATGGTAAAGAATGTGATTAAAGGCTCTTTTCCTATGTCAAAAGTTTTAGTTTTCGAGGGTAATAGCTACGTATGTTGAAAAAATGAAGATATTAGACTATTTTATGATTACAAATGGTAAAGAATGTGATTAAAGGCTCTTTTCCTATTTCAAAAGTTTTAGTTTTCGAGGGTAGTAGCTACGTATGTTGAAAAAATGAAGATTTTAGACTATTTTATGATTGCACATGGTAAAGAATGTGATTAAAGGCTCTTTTCCTATGTCAAAAGTTTTAGTTTTCGAGGGTAATAGCTACGTATGTTGAAAAAATGAAGATATTAGACTATTTTATGATTGCAAATGGTAAAGAATGTGATTAAAGGCTCGCTTCCTATTTCAAAAGTTTTAGTTTTCGAGGGTAATAGCTACGTATGTTGAAAAATGAAGATATTAGACTATTTTATGATTGCAAATGGTAAAGAATGTGATTAAAGGCTCTTTTCATATGTCAAAAGTTTTAGTTTTCGAGGGTAATAGCAACGTAAGTTGAAAAAATGAAGATATTAGACTATTTTATGATTGCAAATGGTGAAGAATGTGATTAAAGGCTCTTTTCCTATTTCAAAAGTTTTAGTTTTCAAGGGTGATAGCTATGTCTGTGGAAAAAATGAAGATATTAGACTATTTTATGATTGCACATGGTAAAGAATGTGACTAAAGGCTCTTTTCCTATGTCAAAAGTTTTAGTTTTCGAGGGTAATAGCTAGGTATGTTGAAAAAATGAAGTTATTAGACTATTTTATGATTGCACATGGTAAAGAATGTGATTAAAGGCTCTTTTCCTATGTCAAAAGTTTTAGTTTTCGAGGGTAATAGCTACGTGTGTTGAAAAAATGATGATATTAGACTATTTTATGATTGCAAATGGTAAAGAATGTGATTAAAGGCTCTTTTCCTATTTCAAAAGTTTTAGTTTTCGAGGGTAATAGCTACGTATGTTGAAAAAATTAAGATATTAGACAATTTTATGATTGCAAATGGTAAAGAATGTGATTAAAGACTCTTTTCCTATTTTAAAAGTTTTAGTTTTCGAGGGTAATAGCTACGTATGTTGAAAAAATGAAGATATTAGACTAATTTATGATTGCAAATGGTAAAGAATGTGATTAAAGGCTCTTTTCCTATTTCAAAAGTTTTAGTTTTCGAGGGTAATAGCTAGGTATGTTGAAAAAATGAAGATATTAGACTATTTTATGATTGCAAATGGTAAAGAATGTGATTAAAGGCTCTTTTCCTATGTCAAAAGTTTTAGTTTTCGAGGGTATTAGCAACGTAAGTTGAAAAAATGAAGATATTAGACTATTTTATGATTGCACATGGTAAAGAATGTGATTAAAGGCTCTTTTCCTATTTCAAAAGTTTTAGTTTTCGAGGGTAATAGCTACGTATGTTGAAAAAATGAAGATATTAGACTATTTTATGATTGCAAATGGTGAAGAATGTGATTAAAGGCTCTTTTCCTATTTCAAAAGTTTTAGTTTTCAAGGGTGATAGCTATGTCTCTGGAAAAAATGAAGATATTAGACTATTTTATGATTGCACATGGTAAAGAATGTGACTAAAGGCTCTTTTCCTATGTCAAAAGTTTTAGTTTTCGAGGGTAATAGCTAGGTATGTTGAAAAAATGAAGTTATTAGACTATTTTATGATTGCACATGGTAAAGAATGTAATTAAAGGCTCTTTTCCTATGTCAAAAGTTTTAGTTTTCGAGGGTAATAGCTACGTATGTTGAAAAAATGAAGATATTAGACTATTTTATGATTGCAAATGGTGAAGAATGTGATTAAAGGCTCTTTTCCTATTTCAAAAGTTTTAGTTTTCAAGGGTGATAGCTATGTCTGTGGAAAAAATGAAGATATTAGACTATTTTATGATTGCACATGGTAAAGAATGTGACTAAAGGCTCTTTTCCTATGTCAAAAGTTTTAGTTTTCGAGGGTAATAGCTAGGTATGTTGAAAAAATGAAGTTATTAGACTATTTTATGATTGCACATGGTAAAGAATGTGATTAAAGGCTCTTTTCCTATGTCAAAAGTTTTAGTTTTCGAGGGTAATAGCTACGTGTGTTGAAAAAATGATGATATTAGACTATTTTATGATTGCAAATGGTAAAGAATGTGATTAAAGGCTCTTTTCCTATTTCAAAAGTTTTAGTTTTCGAGGGTAATAGCTACGTATGTTGAAAAAATTAAGATATTAGACAATTTTATGATTGCAAATGGTAAAGAATGTGATTAAAGACTCTTTTCCTATTTTAAAAGTTTTAGTTTTCGAGGGTAATAGCTACGTATGTTGAAAAAATGAAGATATTAGACTAATTTATGATTGCAAATGGTAAAGAATGTGATTAAAGGCTCTTTTCCTATTTCAAAAGTTTTAGTTTTCGAGGGTAATAGCTAGGTATGTTGAAAAAATGAAGATATTAGACTATTTTATGATTGCAAATGGTAAAGAATGTGATTAAAGGCTCTTTTCCTATGTCAAAAGTTTTAGTTTTCGAGGGTATTAGCAACGTAAGTTGAAAAAATGAAGATATTAGACTATTTTATGATTGCACATGGTAAAGAATGTGATTAAAGGCTCTTTTCCTATTTCAAAAGTTTTAGTTTTCGAGGGTAATAGCTACGTATGTTGAAAAAATGAAGATATTAGACTATTTTATGATTGCAAATGGTGAAGAATGTGATTAAAGGCTCTTTTCCTATTTCAAAAGTTTTAGTTTTCAAGGGTGATAGCTATGTCTCTGGAAAAAATGAAGATATTAGACTATTTTATGATTGCACATGGTAAAGAATGTGACTAAAGGCTCTTTTCCTATGTCAAAAGTTTTAGTTTTCGAGGGTAATAGCTAGGTATGTTGAAAAAATGAAGTTATTAGACTATTTTATGATTGCACATGGTAAAGAATGTAATTAAAGGCTCTTTTCCTATGTCAAAAGTTTTAGTTTTCGAGGGTAATAGCTACGTATGTTGAAAAAATGAAGATATTAGACTATTTTATGATTACACATGGTAAAGAATGTGATTAAAGGCTCTTTTCCTATTTCAAAAGTTTTAGTTTTCGAGGGTAATAGCTACGTATGTTGAAAAAATGAAGATATTAGACTAATTTATGATTGCAAATGGTAAAGAATGTGATTAAAGGCTCTTTTCCTATTTCAAAAGTTTTAGTTTTCGAGGGTAATAGCTACGTATGTTGAAAAAATGAAGATATAAGACAATTTTATGATTGCTAATGGTAAAGAATGTGATTAAAGGCTCTTTTCCTCTTTCAAAAGTTTTAGTTTTCGAGGGTAATAGCTACGTATGTTGAAAAAATGAAGATATTAGACTATTTTATGATTGCAAATGGTGAAGAATGTGATTAAAGGCTCTTTTCCTATTTCAAAAGTTTTAGTTTTCGAGGGTAATAGCTAGGTCTGTGGAAAAAATTGAAGATATTAGACTATTTTATGATTGCATATGGTAAAGAATGTGATTAAAGGCTCTTTTCCTATGTCAAAAGTTTTAGTTTTCGAGGGTAATAGCTAAGTATGTTGAAAAAATGAAGATATTAGACTATTTTATGATTGCAAATGGTAAATAATGTGATTAAAGGCTCTTTTCCTATGTCAAAAGTTTTAGTTTTCGAGGGTAATAGCTACGTATGTTGAAAAAATGAAGATATTAGACTATTTTATGATTGCAAATGGTAAAGAATGTGATTAAAGGCTCTTTTCCTATTTCAAAAGTTTGTTTTTTCGAGGGTAATAGCTACGTATGTTGAAAAAATGAAGATATTAGACAATTTTATGATTGCAAATGGTAAAGAATGTGATTAAAGGCTCTTTTCCTATTTTAAAAGTTTTAGTTTTCGAGGGTAATAGCTACGTATGTTGAAAAAATGAAGATATTAGACTATTTTATGATTGCAAATGGTAAAGAATGTGATTAAAGGCTCTTTTCCTATTTCAAAAGTTTTAGTTTTCGAGGGTAATAGCTACATATGTTGAAAAAATGAAGATATTTCACTATTTTATGATTGAAAATGGTAAGGAATGTGATTAAAGGCTCTTTTCTTATTTCAAAAGTTTTAGTTTTCGAGGGTAATAGCTACGTATGTTGAAAAAATGAAGATATTAGACTATTTTATGATTGCAAATGGTAAAGAATGTGATTAAAGGCTCTTTTCCTATGTCAAAAGTTTTAGTTTTCGAGGGTAATAGCTACGTATGTTGAAAAAATGAAGATATTAGACTATTTTATGATTACAAATGGTAAAGAATGTGATTAAAGGCTCTTTTCCTATTTCAAAAGTTTTAGTTTTCGAGGGTAGTAGCTACGTATGTTGAAAAAATGAAGATTTTAGACTATTTTATGATTGCACATGGTAAAGAATGTGATTAAAGGCTCTTTTCCTATGTCAAAAGTTTTAGTTTTCGAGGGTAATAGCTACGTATGTTGAAAAAATGAAGATATTAGACTATTTTATGATTGCAAATGGTAAAGAATGTGATTAAAGGCTCTTTTCCTATTTCAAAAGTTTTAGTTTTCGAGGGTAATAGCTACGTATGTTGAAAAATGAAGATATTAGACTATTTTATGATTGCAAATGGTACAGAATGTGATTAAAGAATCTGTTCCTCTTTCAAAAGTTTTAGTTTTCGAGGGTAATAGCTACATATGTTGAAAAAATGAAGATATTAGACTATTTTATGATTGCAAATGGTGAAGAATGTGATTAAAGGCTCTTTTCCTATTTCAAAAGTTTTAGTTTTCAAGGGTGATAGCTATGTCTGTGGAAAAAATGAAGATATTAGAATATTTTATGATTGCACATGGTAAAGAATGTGACTAAAGGCTCTTTTCCTATATCAAAAGTTTTAGTTTTCGAGGGTAATAGCTACGTATGTTGAAAAAATGAAGTTATTAGACTATTTTATGATTGCACATGGTAAAGAATGTGATTAAAGGCTCTTTTTCCTATCTCAAAAGTTTTAGTTTTCGAGGGTAATAGCTACGTATGTTGAAAAAATGAAGATATTAGACTATTTTATGATTGCACATGGTAAAGAATGTGATTAAAGGCTCTTTTCCTATTTCAAAAGTTTTAGTTTTCGAGGGTAATAGCTACGTATGTTGAAAAAATGAAGATATTAGACTATTTTATGATTGCAAATGGTAAAGAATGTGATTAAAGGCTCTTTTCCTATTTCAAAAGTTTTAGTTTTTGAGGGTAATAGCTACGTATGTTGAAAAAATGAAGATATAAGACTATTTTATGATTGCAAATGGTAAAGAATGTGATTAAAGGCTCTTTTCCTCTTTCAAAAGTTTTAGTTTTCGAGGGTAATAGCTACGTATGTTGAAAAAATGAAGATATTAGACTATTTTATGATTGCAAATGGTGAAGAATGTGATTAAAGGCTCTTTTCCTATTTCAAGGTAATAGCTAGGTCTGTGGAAAAAATTGAATATATTAGACTATTTTATGATTGCACATGGTAAAGAATGTGATTAAAGGCTCTTTTCCTATGTCAAAAGTTTTAGTTTTCGAGGGTAATAGCTAAGTATGTTGAAAAAATGAAGATATTAGACTATTTTATGATTGCAAATGGTAAAGAATGTGATTAAAGGCTCTTTTCCTATGTCAAAAGTTTTAGTTTTCGAGGGTAATAGCTACGTATGTTGAAAAAATGAAGATATTAGACTATTTTATGATTGCAAATGGTAAAGAATGTGATTAAAGGCTCTTTTCCTATTTCAAAAGTTTGTTTTTTCGAGGGTAATAGCTAGGTATGTTGAAAAAATGAAGATATTAGACAATTTTATGATTGCAAATGGTAAAGAATGTGATTAAAGGCTCTTTTCCTATTTTAAAAGTTTTAGTTTTCGAGGGTAATAGCTACGTATGTTGAAAAAGTGAAGATATTAGACTATTTTATGATTGCAAATGGTAAAGAATGTGATTAAAGGCTCTTGTCCTATTTCAAAAGTTTTAGTTTTCGAGGGTAATAGCTACGTATGTTGTAAAAATGAAGATATAAGACTATTTTATGGTTGCAAATGGTAAAGAATGTGATTAAAGGCTCTTTTCCTATGTCAAAAGTTTTAGTTTTCGACGGTAATAGCTACGTATGTTGAAAAAATGAAGATATTAGACTATTTTATGATTGCAAATGGTAAAGAATGTGATTAAAGGCTCTTTTCCTATTTCAAAAGTTTTAGTTTTCGAGGGTAATAGCTTCGTATGTTGAAAAAATGAAGATTTTTGACTATTTTATGATTGCACATGGTGAAGAATGTGATTAAAGGCTCTTTTCCTATGTCAAAAGTTTTAGTTTTCGAGGGTAATAGCTAAGTATGTTGAAAAAATGAAGATATTAGACTATTTTATGATTGCAAATGGTAAAGAATGTGATTAAAGGCTCTTTTCCTATGTCAAAAGTTTTAGTTTTTGAGAGTAATAGCTACGTATGTTGAAAAAATGAAGATATTAGACTATTTTGTGATTGCAAATGGTAAAGAATGTGATTAAAGGCTCTTTTCCTTTTTCAAAAGTTTTAGTTTTCGAGGGTAATAGCTACGTATGTTGAAAAAATGAAGATATTAGACTATTTTATGATTGCAAATGGTAAAGAATGTGATTAAAGGCTCTTTTCCTATTTCAAAAGTTTTAGTTTTCAAGGGTAAGAGCTTTGTCTGTGGAAAAAATGAAGATATTAGACAATTTTATGATTGCTCATGGTAAAGAATGTGATTAAAGGCTCTTTTCCCATTTCAAAAGTTTTAGTTTTCGAGGGTAATAGCTACGTATGTTGAAAAAATGAAGATATTAGACTATTTTATTATTGCAAATGGTAAAGAATGTGATTAAAGCTCTTTTCCTATTTCAAAAGTTTTATTTTTCGATGGTAATAGCTACGTATGTTGAAAAAATGAAGATAATAGACAATTTTATGATTGCAAATGGTGAAGATGTGATTAAAGGCTCTTTTCCTATTTTAAAAGTTTTAGTTTTCGAGGATAATAGCTACGTATGTTGAATAAATGAAAATATTAGACTATTTTATGATTGCAAATGGTAAAGAATGTGATTAAAGGCTCTTTTCGTATTTCAAAAGTTTTAGTTTTCGAGGGTAATAGCTATGTATGTTGAAAAAATGAAGATATTAGACGATTTTATGATTGCACATGGTAAAGAATGTTATTAAAGGCTCTTTTCCTATTTCAAAAGTTTTAGTTTTCGGGGGTAATAGCTACGTATGTTGAAAAAATGAAGATATTAGACTATTTTATGATTGCAAATGGTAAAGAATGTGATTAAAGGCTCTTTTCCTATTTAAATAGTTTTAGTTTTCGAGGGTAATAGCTACGTATGTTGAAAAAATGAAGATATTAGACTATTTTATGATTGCAAATGGTAAAGAATGTGATTAAAGGCTCTTTTCCTATTTCAATAGTTTTAGTTTTCGAGGGTAATAGCTACGTATGTTGAAAAAATGAAGATATTAGACTATTTTATGATTGCAAATGGTAAAGAATGTGATTAAAGGCTCTTTTCCTATTTCAAAAGTTTTAGTTTTTGAGGGTAATAGCTATGTCTGCGGAAAAAATGAAGATATTAGACTATTTTATGATTGCAAATGGTAAAGAATGTAATTAAAGGCTCTTTTCCTATGTCAAAAATTTTAGTTTTCGAGGGTAATAGCAGCGTATGTTGAAAAAATGAAGATATTAGACTATTTTATGATTGCACATGGTAAATAATGTGATTAAAGGCTCTTTTCCTATTTCAAAAGTTTTAGTTTTCGAGGGTAATAGCTACGTATGTTGAAAAAATGAAGATATTAGACTATTTTATGATTGCACATGGTAAAGAATGTGATTAAAGGCTTTTTTCCTATTTCAAAAGTTTTAGTTTTCGAGGGTAATAGCTACGTATGTTGAAAAAATGAAGATATTAGACTATTTTATGATTGCAAATGATAAAGAATGTGATTAAAGGCTCTTTTCCTATTTCAAAAGTTTTAGTTTTCGGGGGGTAATAGCTTTGTCTGTGGAAAAAATGAAGATATTAGACAATTTTATGATTGCTAATGGTAAAGAATGTGATTAAAGGCTCTTTTCCTATTTCAAAAGTTTTAGTTTTCGAGGGTAATAGCTACGTATGTTGAAAAAATGAAGATATTAGACTATTTTATGATTGCAAATGGTAAAGAATGTGATTAAAGGCTCTTTTCCTATTTCAAAAGTTTGTTTTTTCGAGGGTAATAGCTACGTATGTTGAAAAAATGAAGATATTAGACAATTTTATGATTGCAAATGGTAAAGAATGTGATTAAAGGCTCTTTTCCTATTTTAAAAGTTTTAGTTTTCGAGGGTAATAGCTACGTATGTTGAAAAAATGAAGATATTAGACTATTTTATGATTGCAAATGGTAAAGAATGTGATTAAAGGCTCTTTTCCTATTTCAAAAGTTTTAGTTTTCGAGGGTAATAGCTACATATGTTGAAAAAATGAAGATATTTCACTATTTTATGATTGAAAATGGTAAGGAATGTGATTAAAGGCTCTTTTCTTATTTCAAAAGTTTTAGTTTTCGAAGGTAATAGCTACGTATATTGAAAAAATGAAGATATTAGACTAATTTATGATTGCAAATGGCAAAGAATGTGATTAAAGGCTCTTTTCCTATTTCAAAAGTTTTAGTTTTCGAGGGTAATAGCTACGTATGTTGAAAAAATGAAGATATTAGACTATTTTATGATTGCAAATGGTAAAGAATGTGATTAAAGGCTCTTTTCCTATGTCAAAAGTTTTAGTTTTCGAGGGTAATAGCTACGTATGTTGAAAAAATGAAGATATTAGACTATTTTATGATTACAAATGGTAAAGAATGTGATTAAAGGCTCTTTTCCTATTTCAAAAGTTTTAGTTTTCGAGGGTAGTAGCTACGTATGTTGAAAAAATGAAGATTTTAGACTATTTTATGATTGCACATGGTAAAGAATGTGATTAAAGGCTCTTTTCCTATGTCAAAAGTTTTAGTTTTCGAGGGTAATAGCTACGTATGTTGAAAAAATGAAGATATTAGACTATTTTATGATTGCAAATGGTAAAGAATGTTATTAAAGGCTCGCTTCCTATTTCAAAAGTTTTAGTTTTCGAGGGTAATAGCTACGTATGTTGAAAAATGAAGATATTAGACTATTTTATGATTGCAAATGGTACAGAATGTGATTAAAGAATCTGTTCCTCTTTCAAAAGTTTTAGTTTTCGAGGGTAATAGCTACATATGTTGAAAAAATGAAGATATTAGACTATTTTATGATTGCAAATGGTGAAGAATGTGATTAAAGGCTCTTTTCCTATTTCAAAAGTTTTAGTTTTCAAGGGTGATAGCTATGTCTGTGGAAAAAATGAAGATATTAGAATATTTTATGATTGCACATGGTAAAGAATGTGACTAAAGGCTCTTTTCCTATATCAAAAGTTTTAGTTTTCGAGGGTAATAGCTACGTATGTTGAAAAAATGAAGTTATTAGACTATTTTATGATTGCACATGGTAAAGAATGTGATTAAAGGCTCTTTTTCCTATCTCAAAAGTTTTAGTTTTCGAGGGTAATAGCTACGTATGTTGAAAAAATGAAGATATTAGACTATTTTATGATTGCACATGGTAAAGAATGTGATTAAAGGCTCTTTTCCTATTTCAAAAGTTTTAGTTTTCGAGGGTAATAGCTACGTATGTTGAAAAAATGAAGATATTAGACTATTTTATGATTGCAAATGGTAAAGAATGTGATTAAAGGCTCTTTTCCTATTTCAAAAGTTTTAGTTTTTGAGGGTAATAGCTACGTATGTTGAAAAAATGAAGATATAAGACTATTTTATGATTGCAAATGGTAAAGAATGTGATTAAAGGCTCTTTTCCTCTTTCAAAAGTTTTAGTTTTCGAGGGTAATAGCTACGTATGTTGAAAAAATGAAGATATTAGACTATTTTATGATTGCAAATGGTGAAGAATGTGATTAAAGGCTCTTTTCCTATTTCAAGGTAATAGCTAGGTCTGTGGAAAAAATTGAATATATTAGACTATTTTATGATTGCACATGGTAAAGAATGTGATTAAAGGCTCTTTTCCTATGTCAAAAGTTTTAGTTTTCGAGGGTAATAGCTAAGTATGTTGAAAAAATGAAGATATTAGACTATTTTATGATTGCAAATGGTAAAGAATGTGATTAAAGGCTCTTTTCCTATGTCAAAAGTTTTAGTTTTCGAGGGTAATAGCTACGTATGTTGAAAAAATGAAGATATTAGACTATTTTATGATTGCAAATGGTAAAGAATGTGATTAAAGGCTCTTTTCCTATTTCAAAAGTTTGTTTTTTCGAGGGTAATAGCTAGGTATGTTGAAAAAATGAAGATATTAGACAATTTTATGATTGCAAATGGTAAAGAATGTGATTAAAGGCTCTTTTCCTATTTTAAAAGTTTTAGTCTTCGAGGGTAATAGCTACGTATGTTGAAAAAGTGAAGATATTAGACTATTTTATGATTGCAAATGGTAAAGAATGTGATTAAAGGCTCTTGTCCTATTTCAAAAGTTTTAGTTTTCGAGGGTAATAGCTACGTATGTTGTAAAAATGAAGATATAAGACTATTTTATGGTTGCAAATGGTAAAGAATGTGATTAAAGGCTCTTTTCCTATGTCAAAAGTTTTAGTTTTCGACGGTAATAGCTACGTATGTTGAAAAAATGAAGATATTAGACTATTTTATGATTGCAAATGGTAAAGAATGTGATTAAAGGCTCTTTTCCTATTTCAAAAGTTTTAGTTTTCGAGGGTAATAGCTTCGTATGTTGAAAAAATGAAGATTTTTGACTATTTTATGATTGCACATGGTGAAGAATGTGATTAAAGGCTCTTTTCCTATGTCAAAAGTTTTAGTTTTCGAGGGTAATAGCTAAGTATGTTGAAAAAATGAAGATATTAGACTATTTTATGATTGCAAATGGTAAAGAATGTGATTAAAGGCTCTTTTCCTATGTCAAAAGTTTTAGTTTTTGAGAGTAATAGCTACGTATGTTGAAAAAATGAAGATATTAGACTATTTTGTGATTGCAAATGGTAAAGAATGTGATTAAAGGCTCTTTTCCTTTTTCAAAAGTTTTAGTTTTCGAGGGTAATAGCTACGTATGTTGAAAAAATGAAGATATTAGACTATTTTATGATTGCAAATGGTAAAGAATGTGATTAAAGGCTCTTTTCCTATTTCAAAAGTTTTAGTTTTCAAGGGTAAGAGCTTTTTCTGTGGAAAAAATGAAGATATTAGACAATTTTATGATTGCTCATGGTAAAGAATGTGATTAAAGGCTCTTTTCCCATTTCAAAAGTTTTAGTTTTCGAGGGTAATAGCTACGTATGTTGAAAAATTGAAGATATTAGACTATTTTATTATTGCAAATGGTAAAGAATGTGATTAAAGCTCTTTTCCTATTTCAAAAGTTTTATTTTTCGATGGTAATAGCTACGTATGTTGAAAAAATGAAGATAATAGACAATTTTATGATTGCAAATGGTGAAGATGTGATTAAAGGCTCTTTTCCTATTTTAAAAGTTTTAGTTTTCGAGGATAATAGCTACGTATGTTGAATAAATGAAAATATTAGACTATTTTATGATTGCAAATGGTAAAGAATGTGATTAAAGGCTCTTTTCGTATTTCAAAAGTTTTAGTTTTCGAGGGTAATAGCTATGTATGTTGAAAAAATGAAGATATTAGACGATTTTATGATTGCACATGGTAAAGAATGTTATTAAAGGCTCTTTTCCTATTTCAAAAGTTTTAGTTTTCGGGGGTAATAGCTACGTATGTTGAAAAAATGAAGATATTAGACTATTTTATGATTGCAAATGGTAAAGAATGTGATTAAAGGCTCTTTTCCTATTTAAATAGTTTTAGTTTTCGAGGGTAATAGCTACGTATGTTGAAAAAATGAAGATATTAGACTATTTTATGATTGCAAATGGTAAAGAATGTGATTAAAGGCTCTTTTCCTATTTCAAAAGTTTTAGTTTTCGAGGGTAATAGCTACGTATGTTGAAAAAATGAAGATATTAGACTATTTTATGATTGCAAATGGTAAAGAATGTGATTAAAGGCTCTTTTCCTATTTCAAAAGTTTTAGTTTTTGAGGGTAATAGCTATGTCTGTGGAAAAAATGAAGATATTAGACTATTTTATGATTGCAAATGGTAAAGAATGTAATTAAAGGCTCTTTTCCTATGTCAAAAATTTTAGTTTTCGAGGGTAATAGCAGCGTATGCTGAAAAAATGAAGATATTAGACTCTTTTATGATTGCACATGGTAAATAATGTGATTAAAGGCTCTTTTCCTATTTCAAAAGTTTTAGTTTTCGAGGGTAATAGCTACGTATGTTGAAAAAATGAAGATATTAGACTATTTTATGATTGCACATGGTAAAGAATGTGATTAAAGGCTTTTTTCCTATTTCAAAAGTTTTAGTTTTCGAGGGTAATAGCTACGTATGTTGAAAAAATGAAGATATTAGACTATTTTATGATTGCAAATGATAAAGAATGTGATTAAAGGCTCTTTTCCTATTTCAAAAGTTTTAGTTTTCGGGGGTAATAGCTTTGTCTGTGGAAAAAATGAAGATATTAGACAATTTTATGATTGCTAATGGTAAAGAATGTGATTAAAGGCTCTTTTCCTCTTTCAAAAGTTTTAGTTTTCGAGGGTAATAGCTACGTATACCCTCGAAATGTTTCAACATTTTTTCAACATACTTTTAAAATAGGAAAAGAGCCTTTAATCACATTCTTTACCATTTGCAATCATAAAATTGTCTAATATCTTCATTTTTTCAACATACGTAGCTATTACCATCGAAAAATAAAACTTTTGACATTGGAAAAGAGCCTTTAATCACATTCTTTACCATTTGCAATTATAAAATAGTCTAATATTTTCATTTTTTCAACATACGTAGCTATTACCCTCAAAATCTAAAACTTTTGAAATGGGAAAAGAGCCTTTAATCACATTCTTTACCATGAGCAATCATAAAATTGTCTAATATCTTCATTTTTTTCCACAGAAAAAGCTCTTACCCTGGAAAACAAAAACTTTTGAAATAGGAAAAGAGCCTTTAATCACATTCTTTACCATTTGCAATCATAAAATAGTCTAATATCTTCATTTTTTCAACATACGTAGCTATTACCCTCGAAAACTAAAACTTTTGAAAAAGGAAAAGAGCCTTTAATCACATTCTTTACCATTTGCAATCACAAAATAGTCTAATATCTTCATTTTTTCAACATACGTAGCTATTACTCTCAAAAACAAAAACTTTTGACATAGGAAAAGAGCCTTTAATCACATTCTTTACCATTTGCAATCATAAAATAGTCTAATATCTTCATTTTTTCAACATACTTAGCTATTACCCTCGAAAACTAAAACTTTTGACATAGGAAAAGAGCCTTTAATCACATTCTTCACCATGTGCAATCATAAAATAGTCTAAAATCTTCATTTTTTCAACATACGAAGCTATTACCCTCGAAAACTAAAACTTTTGAAATAGGAAAAGAGCCTTTAATCACATTCTTTACCATTTGCAATCATAAAATAGTCTAATATCTTCATTTTTTCAACATACGTAGCTATTACCGTCGAAAACTAAAACTTTTGACATAGGAAAAGAGCCTTTAATCACATTCTTTACCATTTGCAACCATAAAATAGTCTTATATCTTCATTTTTACAACATACGTAGCTATTACCCTCGAAAACTAAAACTTTTGAAATAGGAAAAGAGCCTTTAATCACATTCTTTACCATTTGCAATCATAAAATAGTCTAATATCTTCACTTTTTCAACATACGTAGCTATTACCCTCGAAAACTAAAACTTTTAAAATAGGAAAAGAGCCTTTAATCACATTCTTTACCATTTGCAATCATAAAATTGTCTAATATCTTCATTTTTTCAACATACGTAGCTATTACCATCGAAAAATAAAACTTTTGAAATAGGAAAAGAGCCTTTAATCACATTCTTTACCATTTGCAATAATAAAATAGTCTAATATCTTCATTTTTTCAACATACGTAGCTATTACCCTCGAAAACTAAAACTTTTGACATAGGAAAAGAGCCTTTAATCACATTCTTTACCATTTGCAATCATAAAATAGTCTAATATCTTCATTTTTTCAACATACTTAGCTATTACCCTCGAAAACTAAAACTTTTTACATAGGAAAAGAGCCTTTAATCACATTCTTCACCATGTGCAATCATAAAATAGTCTAAAATCTTCATTATTTCAACATACGAAGCTATTACCCTCGAAAACTAAAACTTTTGAAATAGGAAAAGAGCCTTTAATCACATTCATTACCATTTGCAATCATAAAATAGTCTAATATCTTCATTTTTTCAACATACGTAGCTATTACCGTCGAAAACTAAAACTTTTGACATAGGAAAAGAGCCTTTAATCACATTCTTTACCATTTGCAACCATAAAATAGTCTTATATCTTCATTTTTACAACATACGTAGCTATTACCCTCGAAAACTAAAACTTTTGAAATAGGACAAGAGCCTTTAATCACATTCTTTACCATTTGCAATCATAAAATAGTCTAATATCTTCACTTTTTCAACATACGTAGCTATTACCCTCGAAAACTAAAACTTTTAAAATAGGAAAAGAGCCTTTAATCACATTCTTTACCATTTGCAATCATAAAATTGTCTAATATCTTCATTTTTTCAACATACGTAGCTATTACCCTCGAAAAAAACAAACTTTTGAAATAGGAAAAGAGCCTTTAATCACATTCTTTACCATTTGCAATCATAAAATAGTCTAATATCTTCATTTTTTCAACATACGTAGCTATTACCCTCGAAAACTAAAACTTTTGACATAGGAAAAGAGCCTTTAATCACATTCTTTACCATTTGCAATCATAAAATAGTCTAATATCTTCATTTTTTCAACATACTTAGCTATTACCCTCGAAAACTAAAACTTTTGACATAGGAAAAGAGCCTTTAATCACATTCTTTACCATGTGCAATCATAAAATAGTCTAATATATTCAATTTTTTCCACAGACCTAGCTATTACCTTGAAATAGGAAAAGAGCCTTTAATCACATTCTTCACCATTTGCAATCATAAAATAGTCTAATATCTTCATTTTTTCAACATACGTAGCTATTACCCTCGAAAACTAAAACTTTTGAAAGAGGAAAAGAGCCTTTAATCACATTCTTTACCATTTGCAATCATAAAATAGTCTTATATCTTCATTTTTTCAACATACGTAGCTATTACCCTCGAAAACTAAAACTTTTGAAATAGGAAAAGAGCCTTTAATCACATTCTTTACCATTTGCAATCATAAAATAGTCTAATATCTTCATTTTTTCAACATACGTAGCTATTACCCTCGAAAACTAAAACTTTTGAAATAGGAAAAGAGCCTTTAATCACATTCTTTACCATGTGCAATCATAAAATAGTCTAATATCTTCATTTTTTCAACATACGTAGCTATTACCCTCGAAAACTAAAACTTTTGAGATAGGAAAAGAGCCTTTAATCACATTCTTTACCATGTGCAATCATAAAATAGTCTAATAACTTCATTTTTTCAACATACGTAGCTATTACCCTCGAAAACTAAAACTTTTGACATAGGAAAAGAGCCTTTAATCACATTCTTTACCATGTGCAATCATAAAATAGTCTAATATCTTCATTTTTTCCACAGACATAGCTATTACCCTTGAAAACTAAAACTTTTGAAATAGGAAAAGAGCCTTTAATCACATTCTTCACCATTTGCAATCATAAAATAGTCTAATATCTTCATTTTTTCAACATATGTAGCTATTACCCTCGAAAACTAAAACTTTTGAAAGAGGAAAAGATTCTTTAATCACATTCTGTACCATTTGCAATCATAAAATAGTCTAATATCTTCATTTTTCAACATACGTAGCTATTACCCTCGAAAACTAAAACTTTTGAAATAGGAAGCGAGCCTTTAATCACATTCTTTACCATTTGCAATCATAAAATAGTCTAATATCTTCATTTTTTCAACATACGTAGCTATTACTCTCGAAAACTAAAACTTTTGACATAGGAAAAGAGATTTTAATCACATTCTTTACCATGTGCAATCATAAAATAGTCTAAAATCTTCATTTTTTCAACATACGTAGCTACTACCCTCGAAAACTAAAACTTTTGAAATAGGAAAAGAGCCTTTAATCACATTCTTTACCATTTGTAATCATAAAATAGTCTAATATCTTCATTTTTTCAACATACGTAGCTATTACCCTCGAAAACTAAAACTTTTGACATAGGAAAAGAGCCTTTAATCACATTCTTTACCATTTGCAATCATAAAATAGTCTAATATCTTCATTTTTTCAACATACGTAGCTATTACCCTCGAAAACTAAAACTTTTGAAATAGGAAAAGAGCCTTTAATCACATTCTTTGCCATTTGCAATTATAAATTAGTCTAATATCTTCATTTTTTCAACATACGTAGCTATAACCCTCGAAAACTAAAACTTTTGAAATAGGAAAAGAGCCTTTAATCACATTCCTTACCATTTGCAATCATAAAATAGTGAAATATCTTCATTTTTTCAACATACGTAGCTATTACCCTCGAAAACTAAAACTTTTGAAATAGGAAAAGAGCCTTTAATCACATTCTTTACCATTTGCAATCATAAAATAGTCTAATATCTTCATTTTTTCAACATACGTAGCTATTACCCTCGAAAACTAAAACTTTTAAAATAGGAAAAGATCCTTTAATCACATTCTTTACCATTTGCAATCATAAAATTGTCTAATATCTTCATTTTTTCAACATACGTAGCTATTACCCTCGAAAAAACAAACTTTTATAATAGGAAAAGAGCCTTTAATCACATTCTTTACCATTTGCAATCATAAAATAGTCTAATATCTTCATTTTTTCAACATACGTAGCTATTACCCTCGAAAACTAAAACTTTTGACATAGGAAAAGAGCCTTTAATCACATTATTTACCATTTGCAATCATAAAATAGTCTAATATCTTCATTTTTTCAACATACTTAGCTATTACCCTCGAAAACTAAAACTTTTGACATAGGAAAAGAGCCTTTAATCACATTCTTTACCATATGCAATCAAAAAATAGTCTAATATCTTCAATTTTTTCCACAGACCTAGCTATTACCCTCGAAAACTAAAACTTTTGAAATAGGAAAAGAGCCTTTAATCACATTCTTCACCATTTGCAATCATAAAATAGTCTAATATCTTCATTTTTTCAACATACGTAGCTATTACCCTCGAAAACTAAAACTTTTGAAAGAGGAAAAGAGCCTTTAATCACATTCTTTACCATTAGCAATCATAAAATTGTCTTATATCTTCATTTTTTCAACATACGTAGCTATTACCCTCGAAAACTAAAACTTTTGAAATAGGAAAAGAGCCTTTAATCACATTCTTTATCATTTGCAATCATAAAATAGTCTAATATCACAGAATGTGATTAAAGAATCTCTTCCTCTTTCAAAAGTTTTAGTTTTCGAGGGTAATAGCTACGTATGTTGAAAAAATGAAGATATTAGACTATTTTATGATTGCAAATGGTGAAGAATGTGATTAAAGACTCTTTTTTTCTATTTCAAAAGTTTTAGTTTTCAAGGGTGATAGCTATGTCTGTGGAAAAAATGAAGATATTAGACTATTTTATGATTGCACATGGTAAAGAATGTGACTAAAGGCTCTTTTCCTATGTCAAAAGTTTTAGTTTTCGAGGGTAATAGCTACGTATGTTGAAAAAATGAAGTTATTAGACTATTTTATGATTGCACATGGTAAAGAATGTGATTAAAGGCTCTTTTCCTATCTCAAAAGTTTTAGTTTTCGAGGGTAATAGCTACGTATGTTGAAAAAATGAAGATATTAGACTATTTTATGATTGCACATGGTAAAGAATGTGATTAAAGGCTCTTTTCGTATTTCAAAAGTTTTAGTTTTCGAGGGTAATAGCTACGTATGTTGAAAAAATGAAGATATTAGACTATTTTATGATTGCAAATGGTAAAGAATGTGATTAAAGGCTCTTTTCCTATTTCAAAAGTTTTAGTTTTCGAGGGTAATAGCTACGTATGTTGAAAAAATGAAGATATAAGACTATTTTATGATTGCAAATGGTAAAGAATGTGATTAAAGGCTCTTTTCCTCTTTCAAAAGTTTTAGTTTTCGAGGGTAATAGCTACGTATGTTGAAAAAATGAAGATATTAGACTATTTTATGATTGCACATGGTAAATAATGTGATTAAAGGCTCTTTTCCTATGTCAAAAGTTTTAGTTTTCGAGGGTAATAGCTACGTATATTGAAAAAATGAAGATATTAGACTATTTTATGATTGCAAATGGTAAAGAATGTGATTAAAGGCTCTTTTCCTATTTCAAAAGTTTTAGTTTTCGAGGGTAATAGCTACGTATGTTGAAAAATGAAGATATTAGACTATTTTATGATTGCAAATGGTACAGAATGTGATTAAAGAATCTTTTCCTCTTTCAAAAGTTTTAGTTTTCGAGGGTAATAGCTACATATGTTGAAAAAATGAAGATATTAGACTATTTTATGATTGCAAATGGTGAAGAATGTGATTAAAGGCTCTTTTCCTATTTCAAAAGTTTTAGTTTTCAAGGGTAATAGCTATGTCTGTGGAAAAAATGAAGATATTACACTATTCTATGATTGCACATGGTAAAGAATGTGACTAAAGGCTCTTTTCCTATGTCAAAAGTTTTAGTTTTCGAGGGTAATAGCTACGTATGTTGAAAAAATGAAGTTATTAGACTATTTTATGATTGCACATGGTAAAGAATGTGATTAAAGGCTCTTTTCCTATCTCAAAAGTTTTAGTTTTCGAGGGTAATAGCTACGTATGTTGAAAAAAATGAAGATATTAGACTATTTTATGATTGCACATAGTAAAGAATGTGATTAAAGGCTCTTTTCCTATTTCAAAAGTTTTAGTTTTCGAGGGTAATAGCTACGTATGTTGAAAAAATGAAGATATTAGACTATTTTATGATTGCAAATGGTAAAGAATGTGATTAAAGGCTCTTTTCCTATTTCAAAAGTTTTAGTTTTCGAGGGTAATAGCTACGTATGTTGAAAAAATGAAGATATAAGACTATTTTATAATTGCAAATGGTAAAGAATGTGATTAAAGGCTCTTTTCCTATGTCAAAAGTTTTAGTTTTCGAGGGTAATAGCTACGTATGTTGAAAAAATGAAGATATTAGACTATTTTATGATTGCACATGGTAAAGAATGTGATTAAAGGCTCTTTTCCTATTTCAAAAGTTTTAGTTTTCGAGGGTAATAGTTACGTATGTTGAAAAAATGAAGATATTAGACTATTTTATGATTGCAAATGGTAAAGAATGTGATTAAAGGCTCTTTTCCTATTTTAAAAGTTTTAGTTTTCGAGGGTAATAGTTTTGTCTGTGGAAAAAATGAAGATATTAGACATTTTTATGATTTCACATGGTAAAGAATGTGATTAAAGGCTCTTTTCCTATTTCAAAAGTTTTAGTTTTCGAGGGTAATAGCTACGTATGTTGAAAAAATGAAGATATTTGACAATTTTATGATTGCAAATGGTGAAGAATGTGATTAAAGGCTCTTTTCCTATTTTAAAAGTTTTAGTTTTCGAGGATAATAGCTACGTATGTTGAATAAATGAAAATATTAGACTATTTTATGATTGCAAGTGGTAAAGAATGTGATTAAAGGCTCTTTTCCTATTTCAAAAGTTTTAGTTTTCGAGGGTAATAGCTACGTATGTTGAAAAAATGAAGATATTAGACGATTTTATGATTGCACATGGTAAAGAATGTTTTTAAAGGCTCTTTTCCTATTTCAAAAGTTTTAGTTTTCGAGGGTAATAGCTACGTATGTTGAAAAAATGAAGATATTAGACTATTTTATGATTGCAAATGGTAAAGAATGTGATTAAAGGCTCTTTTCCTATTTTAAAAGTTTTAGTTTTCGAGGGTAATAGCTACGTATGTTGAAAAAATGAAGATATTAGACTATTTTGTGATTGCACATGGTAAAGAATGTGATTAAAGGCTCTTTTCCTATTTCAAAAGTTTTAGTTTTCGAGGGTAATAGCTACGTATGTTGAAAAAATGAAGATATTAGACTATTTTATGATTGCAAATGGTAAAGAATGTGATTAAAGGCTCTTTTCCTATTTCAAAAGTTTTAGTTTTCGAGGGTAATAGCTACGTATGTTGAAAAATGAAGATATTAGACTATTTTATGATTGCAAATGGTACAGAATGTGATTAAAGGCTCTTTTCCTCTTTCAAAAGTTTTAGTTTTCGAGGGTAATAGCTACATATGTTGAAAAAATGAAGATATTAGACTATTTTATGATTGCAAATGGTGAAGAATGTGATTAAAGGCTCTTTTCCTATTTCAAAAGTTTTAGTTTTCAAGGGTAATAGCTATGTCTGTGGAAAAAATGAAGATATTAGACTATTTTATGATTGCACATGGTAAAGAATGTGATTAAAGGCTCTTTTCCTATGTCAAAAGTTTTAGTTTTCGAGGGTAATAGCTACGTATGTTGAAAAAATGAAGTTATTAGACTATTTTATGATTGCACATGGTAAAGAATGTGATTAAAGGCTCTTTTCCTATCTCAAAAGTTTTAGTTTTCGAGGGTAATAGCTACGTATGTTGAAAAAATGAAGATATTAGACTATTTTATGATTGCACATGGTAAAGAATGTGATTAAAGGCTCTTTTCCTATTTCAAAAGTTTTAGTTTTCGAGGGTAATAGCTACCTATGTTGAAAAAATGAAGATATTAGACTATTTTATGATTGCAAATGGTAAAGAATGTGATTAAAGGCTCTTTTCCTATTTCAAAAGTTTTAGTTTTCGAGGGTAATAGCTACGTATGTTGAAAAAATGAAGATATAAGACTATTTTATAATTGCAAATGGTAAAGAATGTGATTAAAGGCTCTTTTCCTATTTCAAAAGTTTTAGTTTTCGGGGGTAATAGTTACGTATGTTGAAAAAATGAAGATATTAGACAATTTTATGATTGCACATGGTAAAGAATGTGATTAAAGGCTCTTTTCCTATTTCAAAAGTTTTAGTTTTCGAGGGTAATAGCTACGTATGTTGAAAAAATGAAGATATTTGACAATTTTATGATTGCAAATGGTGAAGAATGTG
>NW_027064019.1:0-28812 GCF_032884065.1 Artemia franciscana
TGGATAAGGTCATCAATGCCTACCAGATTTTAGTTAAAAAAAACAAAGGTTCGGCGATATGTATTTCATAGTGAAGCTGAAAAATAAAGAAGAAAAAGAAAACTGAAAAAAAGAAAAATGTAAAAAACTAAAAAATACTAAAAAGAAAAAACACTCAAAGAGAAATTACAGACCGGGACACAAATGACGACCGGGACAGAGGGAATATAAATAACGACCGGGACACTCAAAGAGAAATTACAGACTGGGATACCGGGACACAAATGACGACCGGGACACAGGGAATATAAATGACGACCAGGACACAGGTATTTAAGAATATCGTTCAAAGACAAATTTTTAATTGTAAGAAGACCGTTGAAAGAGAAATTTCTAATTGTAAAATGACTGAAGAACCTACAATGGCAACGGTACCACCATCGAAGTAGATAACCAGTGGGTTGTTCCATATTCCCCATTAGTGCGAAACGTCAACCCCAAGTCAAATTCGTGCATTGTTTGGCATCATTTTAACAACTTGCTCTCCATCAGCTCCTACAGAGTTATGGGAAAAATATAAGTCAAAAATGTCCGAAGATATACTCCATCGAAAACAGTTAGAGACGTCAGATATGACTTTTGATTTTACATCAGAAATTTATAGATACACTTTAGTTATTATAGAAGATTTGTGCGTACATATGGCAAACAAACCTCTTCAGGATTTGGGAATGCCTTCACCTAACTGTATCGCTGCTGTTTCGACATGTGTAGAATTGGATCGTGAAAAAAGTTACAGTACGAATTGTCGTATGTACAAAATAACATTTCCAAGTTAACGTCGGAACAAAAAGACATTTATGATACGATAGACTCAATTTCAGGACGTATACAACTACCTGCTGATTTCTGTAATTTAGTGACGTCCAAAAATGAATTGATTGAAAAAGTATTTCCGAATATTCTAAAAAATTATAAAAATAATAAATGGCTAAGTGAAAGAGCGATTCTCGCACCCAAAAATATAGACGTCCACGAAATCAACAATATTGTTTTGACCAAGATTCGAGACCAGGCAGTCCTTTACAAGTCAGTCGACACAGTTTTGGAACCAAATGAAGCGGTTAATTATCCATCTGAATTTTTAAATTCCATAGATCTTTCAGGGTTTCTACCACACGTGCTACAACTAAAAATAGGCGTACCAATAATACTTCTAAGAAAAAGCAACCCACCAAAGCTTTGCAATGGCACGCGACTTGCCGTAAAAAAAAAACAATGGAAAACCTAATAGAGGCCACAATCTTGACAGGGCCTTTTGAGGGTGAGGCTGTTCTTATTCCTCGCATTCCCATGATTCCAACGGATCTGCCTTTTCAATTTAAAAGATTGCAATTCCCAATTCGATTAGCATTTGCAATCACCATTAACAAAGCTCAAGGTCAATCATTAGAAAAATGTGGTATAGATCTTAATACTGATTGTTTTTCCCATGGACAATTGTGCGTTGCATGTTCGAGGGTCGGTAAACCTGACAATCTATTTATATGCAGCGACAATTTGACAGCAAAAAATGTTGTACATTCGCAAGTTTTACGCAGTTAATTTGTATTGTATCTATCTATCTATCTATCTATAGAAAAACGAGTTGTGTGTATGCATGTTTGTTTGTTTGTAAAAAGAGCGTTTGCATATGACGTCATTATTAGTACATACGGCTTTGTATATGCACAGACAATGGGAAAGCCAAGAATGTTGTATATTCGCAATTTTTACGTAGTTTAGCCCCTGCAGACGAAATGAATGCTTGCCTGAAAAATTCTAATTTATGGGCACACGTAAAAATATTAAAATTAACTACAAATATGCGTGTCCGATTGCAAAACGATGACTCTGGTCAAACATTTTCAGATCAATTGCTGGAAATTGGAAACGGAAAGCTCCCAGTAGTGGGAAAGCCAAAAATGTTGTATATTCGCAATTTTTACGTAGTTTGAAACACATATATAAATCTATCTATATTCACAGGTGGGACACAGGGACACAACTACAATGGCGCGTAACTAATATGGCGCGTAACGACTTACGCGCGCGGGGGGCTTGGGGGGGCGCGAAGCGCCCCACCAACTAGGTGTTGGGGTGGCGCGAAGCGCCACCCCAACAGCTAGTATATATCTATATATATATATAAGTTGTCTGTCCGTTACGCCAGATTATATCTTATCTATATATAAAAATGAAACTAAACTGAAAAGCAAACTGAAACTAAAAATGTAGAAACTGGAAATTGCATAAATACTTCTATATATTTTGACAATAGATTAAAGTAATTCGAAAACCTTATAACAGATATTTATATTTGAGGTTTATTATAAATTGTTGAGTGTTAGCATGCTTGGCACGTAAAATTTTTTCGAACAGTCAATGTTAGAATGAACACTGACAAATTGAAAAACATTGAAAAAGCTAGAATGTTAGCAAAAAGCAAAACCAGGCTTGCGGTTCAAAGAGAAAGGGCCAGATTAAGAATGTGCAATTTACGTCAACGAAGGCGTGTCGAGGAACTACCAGAGCAACGCAAAACCAGACTTGCTTCTGAAAGAGAAAGTAAAAAAAGAAGGTGTGCCGAGGAATCACAAGAACAGCAAGAAAACAGGGTTGCGGCTGGCAGAGAAAGTAAGAAAAGAAAGCGTGCCGAGGAATCACAAGAGCAACCTGAAAATTATTGCCTGGCATTCAGGTACAGCCCAGTCGATGATTCTAGTAGATGTGTTCAAATCGGGACTATGTCTAAAATTTGTCCCTATTGCAAGGCCTTGAAATTCAATGGTGAAACAATGGGAATATGTTGCGCCTCAGGAAAAGTTAAACCTCCTCTATTGGCTGCACCACCAGAGCCATTGAAAACTTTTCTCAAAAGACCCTCAAAAGGCCCTGTCAAGATTGTGGCCTCTATTAGGTTTTCCATTTTTTTTTTTTTTTTTTTAAGGCAAGTCGCGTACCATTGCAAAGCTTTGGTGGGTTGATATTTCTTAATGTTTGTGTGTAGACTGACGTCATGTTTGTCGACTGACGAAATTACAGACCGGGACATCGGGACACAAATGACAACCGGGACACCGGGACATCTATATCTATATCTATATATATATATATATATATATATATATATATATATATATATATATATATATATATATATATATATATATATATATATATATATATATATATATATATATATATATATATATAAAAATAAGTTGTCTGTGGATCTGTGGATCAGGTGACGATCCACAAAAAAGGTAAAAAACTAAAAACTAAAAAAAAAAACTGAAAAAACTAAAAAAAGGCAAAAACTACAAAAAAAACTAAAAACTAATAAAAAAAATAAAAAAGCTAAAAAACTAAAAAAACTAAAAAAACTAAAAAACTAAAAAACTAAAAAAACTAAAAACTAAAAAAAAACTTAAAAAAAGGAAAAAACTGAAAAATAGAAGAGAAAAAGAAAACTAGTAAAATTAAGAATAAAATAAAAAAAAATAAAAAAGATAAAAACTAAAAAAAAAAGTAAAAAGAAAAAACGAAAAAGACTAAAAAAGCTAAAAAAAAAAAGGGTAAAAACCAATAAAAAACTAAAAAGAAAAAAAGGAAAAAAAACTAAAAAAAACTAAAAACTAAAAAAAAAACTTAAAAAAAGGAAAAAACTGAAAAATAGAAGAGAAAAAGAAAACTAATAAAATTAAGAATAAAAATAAAAAAAAATTAAAAAGATAAAAACTAAAAAAAAAGTAAAAAGAAAAAACGAAAAAAACTAAAAAAGCTAAAAAAAAAAGGTAAAAACCAATAAAAAACTAAAAAAAAAAGGAAAAAAACTAAAAAAAATTTTCATCTAAAAAACTAAAAAAAACTAAAAAAGGTAAAAACTAAAAGAACTAAAAAAGAAAAAAAACTAAAAAAAGGAAAAAAACTGAAAATAAAGGAGAAACAATCTAAATAAATGACGACACTCAAAGAGAAAGCGACCGAGACAAAAGGAATGTTCGATTAGCAATCAACAAAGCACCGGGACACAGGGAGTATAAATGACGACGACCGGGACACAGGGACATAACTACAAAGGGGACGCCGGGGTGCACAGGGGGATATATCTATATATATAAAAATAAGTTGTCTGTGGATCTGTGGATCTGTGGATCTGTGGATCAGGTGACGATCCACAAAAAAGGTAAAAAACTAAAAACTAAAAAAAAAAACTGAAAAAACTAAAAAAAGGCAAAAACTACAAAAAAAAACTAAAAACTAATAAAAAAAATAAAAAAGCTAAAAAACCAAAAAAACTAAAAAAACTAAAAAACTAAAAAAACTAAAAACTAAAAAAAAAACTTAAAAAAAGGAAAAAACTGAAAAATAGAAGAGAAAAAGAAAACTAATAAAATTAAGAATAAAATAAAAAAAAATAAAAAAGATAAAAACTAAAAAAAAAGTAAAAAGAAAAAACGAAAAAAACTAAAAAAGCTAAAAAAGCTAAAAAAAAGGTAAAAACCAATAAAAAACTAAAAAGAAAAAAAGGAAAAAAAACTAAAAAAACTAAAAAATAAAAAAAAACTTAAAAAAAAGGAAAAAACTGAAAAATAGAAGAGAAAAAGAAAACTAATAAAATTAAGAATAAAAATAAAAAAAAATAAAAAAGATAAAAACTAAAAAAAAAGTAAAAAGAAAAAACGAAAAAAACTAAAAAAGCTAAAAAAAAGGTAAAAACCAATAAAAAACTAAAAAGAAAAAAAGGAAAAAAACTAAAAAAATTTTCATCTAAAAAACTAAAAAAACTAAAAAAGGTAAAAACTAAAAGAACTAAAAAAGAAAAAAAACTAAAAAAAGGAAAAAAACTGAAAAATAAAGGAGAAACAATCTAAATAAATGACGACACTCAAAGAGAAAGCGACCGAGACAAAAGGAATGTTCGATTAGCAATCAACAAAGCACCGGGACACAGGGAGTATAAATGACGACGACCGGGACACAGGGACATAACTACAAAGGGGACGCCGGGGTGCACAGGGGGATATATAAATGAATAAAATTAAGAATAAAATAAAAAAAAATAAAAAAGATAAAAACAAAACAAAAAGTAAAAAGAAAAACGAAAAAAACTAAAAAAGCTAAAAAAAAAGGTAAAAACCAATAAAAAACTAAAAAGAAAAAAAGGAAAAAAAACTAAAAAAACTAAAAACTAAAAAAAAAACTTAAAAAAAAGGAAAAAACTGAAAAATAGAAGAGAAAAAGAAAACTAATAAAATTAAGAATAAAAATAAAAAAAATAAAAAAGATAAAAACTAAAAAAAAAGTAAAAAGAAAAAACGAAAAAAACTAAAAAAGCTAAAAAAAAGGTAAAAACCAATAAAAAACTAAAAGGAAAAAAAGGAAAAAAAACTAAAAAAAATTTTCATCTAAAAAACTAAAAAAAACTAAAAAAGGTAAAAACTAAAAGAACTAAAAAAGAAAAAAAACTAAAAAAAGGAAAAAAACTGAAAAATAAAGGAGAAACAATCTAAATAAATGACGACACTCAAAGAGAAAGCGACCGGGACAAAAGGAATGTTCGATTAGCAATCAACAAAGCACCGGGACACAGGGAGTATAAATGACGACGACCGGGACACAGGGACATAACTACAAAGGGGACGCCGGGGTGCACAGGGGGATATATAAATGACGATGGCGACTCAGGGAATGGTCGATTCACAGGTGGGACATAGGGACACAACTACAATGGCGCGTAACTAATATGGCGCGTAACGACTTACGCGCGCGGGGGGGCTTGGGGGGGGGGGCGCGAAGCGCCCCCACCAACTAGGTGTTGGGGTGGCGCGAAGCGCCACCCCAACAGCTAGTATATATATATAAATAAGTTGTCTGTAATATACAACATTCTTGGCTGTCCCATTGTCTGTCCACATAAATAGATTGTCAGGTTTACCAACTCTTGAACATGCAACATAATAATTGTCCATGGGAAAACAATCTGCATTCAGATCTATACCAAATTTTTCTAACGATTACCCTTGAGCTTTGCTGATGGTGATTGATAATCGAACATTCCCTGTGTCCCCGTCGTCATTTATATATCCCCCTGTGCCCTCGGCGTCCCTGTTGTAGTTGTTTCCCTGTGTCCTGGTCGTCATTTATATTCCCTGTGTCCCGGTCGTCATTTGTGTCCCGGTATCTCAGTCTGTAATCTCTCTTTGAGTGTCCCGGTCGTCATTATATTCCCTTTGTCCCGGTCGTCATTTGTGTCCCAGTGTCCCGGTCTGTAATTTCTCTTTGAGTGCCCCGGTCGTCATTTGTGTCCCGGTGTCCCGGTCTGTAGTGTCATCTTATAATGACGTCATATACAAAGCCTTATGTACTTATAATGACGTCAAATGCAAACCCACAGACAAACAAACATGCATATATACAACTTATTTATATATATATATATATATATATAGATACAGTTTCTTCTTTAGTTTTTTTTCTTTTTTAGTTTTTTTCTTTTTTTAGTTTCTTCTTTTTATTGATTTGTTTTCTTCAATTTGTCAATGTTCATTCTAACATTGACACTTGGAACAATCTTTGGAAGCAAGCTAAAGCTCCAACAATTTATAATAAACCTCAAAATTGATACGCAAATTTTGAGGTTTATTATAAATTGTTGGAGCTTTAGCTTGCTAAGCACGTAATGATTTTTCCAACTGTCAATGTTAGAATGAACATTGACAAATCAATAAACAAATCAAATCAAATCAATAAACAAATCATAAACAATTCAAGAAAACAAATCAATAAAAAGAAGAAACTTAAAAATTTGTGTCCCGGTGTCCCAGTCTGATTTCTCTTTGAGTGTCCCGGGCGTCATTTATATTCCTTGTGTCCCGGTGTCCCGGTCGTCATTTATATCCCCCTGTGCCCCCCGGCGTCCCCGTTGTAGTTGTGTCATTTATATTCCCTGTGTCCCGGTCGTCATCCCGGTATACATTCGTTTTTGAATTGGTATATGATGAAATAAATTTTTAATTTTTTCCCTTTTTTTCCTTTTAGTTTTTTTTTATTGGTTTTGACCTTTTTTTAGGTTTTTTAGTTTTTTTCTTTTTTCTTTTTAGTTTTTTTTGAAGTTTTTATCTTTTTAGTTTTTTTATTTTTATTTATATTTTTTTAGTTTTCTTTTTCTCCTTTATTTTTCAGTTTTTTTCCTTTTTTTAGTTTTTTTTTCTTTTTAGTTCTTTCAGTTTTTACCTTTTTTACTTTTTTTAGTTTTTTAGATGAAAATTTTTTTTGTTTTATTCCTTTTTTTCTTTTCAGTTTTTTATTGGTTTTTACGATTTGAACCTGGGACCTTCATTCTCCGTTCTGACACCCTCTCTCACCGAGTGACTACTCCAGCATGTTCATTTTGGTGTTTTAAATGGTATATTATTAACCAAATTAATGTGTTTTACAATATACTAAGCATCGTCATAAAAAAAATGACGACAACTAATTTCATGACGTCAGTCAACACAGAAATTAAGTTCTGAAATTAAGTCATGAAATTAGTTGCCGTCATTTTTGCTTTGACGGTGACGTCATTCAAGTTATATAAGACATATGTTCACGTAGAAATCTATTAATGTTTAAGTTTACAATGACTGATGAAGATGCTCAAAGAGTCTATGCCAAAAAACTTGCTGCTGATAGAGAAAGTCAGAAAAGAAAGCGTGCCGAGGAACTATCAGCAGCAAGTTTTTTGGCATAGACTCTTTGAGCATCTTCATCAGTCATTGTAAACTTAAACATTAATAGATTTCTACGTGAACATATGTCTTATATAACTTGAATGACGTCACCGTCAAAGCAAAAATGACGACAACTAATTTCATGACGTCAGCCGACACAGAAACATGACGTCACCTGACAACTAATTTCATGACGTCAGCCGACACAGAAACATGACGTCACCTGATCCACAGATCCACAGACAGACAGACAACTTATTTTTATATATATAGATATATATATATATATATATATATATATATATATATATATATATATATATATATATATATATATATATATATATATATATATAAATATAAACCCACCAAAGCTTTGCAATGGCACTCGACTTGCCGTAAAAAAAACAATGGAAAACCTAATAGAGGCCACAATCCTGACAGGGCCTTTTGAGGGTGAGGCTGTTCTTATTCCTCGCATTCCCATGATTCCAACAGATCTGCCTTTTCAATTTAAAAGATTGCAATTCCCAATTCGATTAGCATTTGCAATCACCATTAACAAAGCTCAAGGTCAATCATTAGAAAAATGTGGTATTGATCTTAATACTGATTGTTTTTCCCATGGACAATTGTACGTTGCATGTTCGAGGGTCGGTAAACCTGACAATCTATTTATATGCAGCGAGAATTGGACAGCGAAGAATGTTGTATATTCGCAAGTTTTACGCAGTTAATTTGTATTTCGGAACCAAATGAAGCGGTTAATTATCCATCTGAATTTTTAAATTCCATAGATCCTTCAGGGTGTCCACCACACCTGCTACAACTAAAAATAGGCGTACCAATAATACTTTTAAGAAATATCAACCCACCAAAGCTTTGCAATGGCACGCGACTTGCCGTAAAAAGAAACAATGGAAAACCTAATAGATGCAACAATCTTGACAGGGCCTTATGAGGGTGAGGCTGTTCTTATTCCTCGCATTCCCATGATTCCAACGGATCTGCTTTTTCAATTTAAAAGATTGCAATTCCCAATTCGATTAGCATTTGCAACCACCATCGACAAAGCTCAAGGGCAATCACTAGAAAAATGCGGTATAGATCTTAATACAGATTGCTTTACCAATGTACAATTGTATGTTGCATCTTTGAGGGTCGGTAAACCTGACAATCTATTTATACGCACAGACAATGGGACAGCGAAGACTGTTGTATATTCACAAGTTTTACGTAGTTAATTTGTATTGTATCTATCTATCTATCTATCTATATAAAAACGAGTTGTGTGTATGCATGTTTGTTTGTTTGTAAAAAGAGCGTTTGCATATGACGTCATTATTAGTATATGGACATACAATGGGAAAGCCAAGAATGTTGTATATTCGCAATTTTTACGTAGTTTGAAACACATATATAAATCTATCTATATTCACAGGTGGGACACAGGGACACAACTACAATGGCGCGTAACTAATATGGCGCGTAACTAATATGGCGCGTAACGACTTACGCGCGCGGGGGGGCTTGGGGGGGCGCGAAGCGCCCCACCAACTAGATGTTGGGGTGGCGCGAAGCGCCACCCCAACAGCTAGTATATATATATATATATATATATATGTATATCTATATATATAAAAATAAGTTGTTTTTGGGTTATGTCTGTCTGTCGAGTGACGTCGTGTTTGTCCGCATATGACGTCTGAATTTTCACACTAATACAAAAGAAGAAAAAAAAACTAAAAAAGGTAAAAACTACAAAAAAAAATTAAAAAGAAAAAAAACTAAAAAACTAAAAAAACTAAAAAAAGGTAAAAAACTAAAAACTAAAAAAAACTGAAAAAAACAAAAAAAGGCAAAAACTACAAAAAAACTAAAAACTAATAAAAAAACTAAAAAAGCTAAAAAACTAAAAAAACTAAAAAATGGTAAAAAAAAACTAAAAAAACTAAAAACTAAAAAAGAAAAAAACTAAAAAAAAGGGAAAAACTGAAAAATAAAAGAGAAAAAGAAAACTAAAAAAATATGAATAAAAATAAAAAAAAATAAAAAAGATAAAAACTACAAAAAAAACTAAAAATAAAAAACGAAAAAAACTAAAAAAGCTAAAAAAAAGGTAAAAACCAATAAAAAAAAACTAAAAATAAAAAAAGGAAAAAAAACTAAAAATTTTTTCATCATATAATATGACGTCTGAATTATTTCATCATATACCAATTCAAATACGAATGTATTCAAGCCGATGTAGCTGAGTTGATAAGGCGTTATGTTCCAGGTTCTAGGTTCAAGAGGTTCCAGGTTCGAACTTTGGCTTTAGCATTAATATAAAAGAAGCAAAAATCTAAAGAAGGTAAAAACTACAAAAAAAAACTAAAAAGAAAAAAAACTAAAAAAATCTAAAAAAGCTTAAAAAGTAAAAAAAACTTAAAAAAAGGTAAAAAACTAAAAAAACTAAAAAAGGAAAAAAGCATAGAATAAAATAAAAACTATTAAAAAAACTAAAAAAGCTAAAAAACTAAAAAAACTAAAAAAGGTAAAAACTAAAAGAACTAAAAAAGAAAAAAAACTAAAAAAGGAAAAAAACTGAAAAATAAAGGAGAAAAAGATAACTAAAAAAATATAAATAAAATAAAAAAACTAAAAAGATAAAAACTTCAGAAAAAACTAAAAAGAAAAAAGAAAAAACCTAAGAAAAGGTAAAAACCAATAAAAAAAAACTAAAAAGAAAAAAAGGGAAAATATTAAAAATTTATTTCATCAGATACCAATTCAAAAACGAATGTATACCGGGATGACGACCGGGACACAGGGAATATAAATGACGACCGGGACGCAGGGACACAACTACAACGGTGACGCTGGGAGCACAGGGGGGGATATATAAATGACGACGGGGACACAGGCAATGTTCGATTAGCAATCACCATCAACAAAGCTCAAGGGCAATCATTAGAATCATGAGGTATAGATCTGAATATGGATTGTTTTTCCCATGGACAATTATATGTTGCATGTTCAAGAGTCGGTAAACCTGACAATCTATTTATATGCATAGACAATGGGGCAGCGAAGAATGTTGTATATTCACAAGTTTTACGTCGTTAAAAACATAAATTGACTTTACATCCAGTTGAACTTTATCCTTTTCAATCTTAGACATCGTGACGGATGAAAACTCGGAACAATCTATATATGTAAAAATCAGTTGTCTGTGTGTGTGTGGTTCTGTCTGTCGGGTGACATCATGTTTGTGTGTCGACTGACGTCATGTTTTCAACTGACGAAATTACAGACCGGGACATCGGGACACAAATGACGACCGGGACACCGGCACATAGGGAATATAAATGACAACACTCAAAGAGAAAGCGGCCGGGACAAAAGGAATGTTCGATTAGCAATCAACAAAGTACCGGGACACAAATGACGACCGGGACACAGGGAGTATAAATGACGCTGTTGGGGTGGCGCAACAGCTAGTATATATATATATATATATATATATATATATATATATATATATATATATATATATATATATATATATATATATATATATATATATATATATATATATATATATATATATATATATATATATATTTATTTTTATATATATATATATATATATATATATATATATATATATATATATATATATATATATCTTCTATCTATATATATAAAAATAAGTTGTCTGTCTGTCAGGTGACGTCATGTTTCTGTGTCGACTGACGTCATGAAGTTAGTTGTCGTCATTTTTGCTATGAGGTTGACGTCATTAAAGATATTTAAGACATATATGTTCACGTAGAAATCTATTAGTGTTTAAGTTTAAAATGACTGATGAACTTACAATGGCAAAAGCCGATGAAGATGCTCAAAGAGTCTATGCCAAAAAACTTGCTGCTGATAGAGAAAGTCAGAAAAGAAAGCGTGCCGAGGAATCAAAAGAACAGCAAGGAAACAGGCTTGAGGCTAAAGAACGCAAAACCGCGCAGTTAGATGAAGATCCACCTGGACAGCGAGAGTCAAAACATATCAAAACTGAAAATGATAGCGATGATGATTGGGTTTGGGATTTTGACTTGGATAAGGTCATCAATGCCTACCAGATTTTAGTTAAAAAAACAAAGGTTCGGCGATATGTATTTCATAGAGAAGCCAGTCAGTCGACGGCCAACCTACCATCTTCAAAGATAACACGATAGGAAGACTCTACACCGTTCACCCCAATCAACATGAATGCTTCTTTCTACGCCTGCTTTTGGTGAATGTACCCGGTCCGACATCCTTTGAGTATTTGAGAACTGTAAGCGGTACTATACATGACACTTACCGTAGGGCATGCCAAGCTCTGAATTTATTGGAGAATGACCAACACTGGGATAACTACATCAATGACGCGTGCGAAACGTCAACCCCAAGTCAAATTCGTGCATTGTTTGGCATCATTTCTTGTCGTCATTTTTGCTATGACCGTGACGTCATTAAAGATATTTAAGACATATATGTTAACGTAGAAATCTATTAATGTTTAAGTTTAAAATGACTGATGAACTTACAATGTCAAAAGCCGATGAAGATGCTCAAAGAGTCTATGCCAAAAAACTTGCTGCTGATAGAGAAAGTCAGAAAAGAAAGCGTGCCGAGGAATCAAAAGAACAGCAAGGAAACAGGCTTGAGGCTAAAGAACGCAAAACCGCGCAGTTAGATGAAGATCCAGCTGGACAGCGAGAGACAAAACATATCAAAACTGAAAATGATAGCGATGATGATTGGGTTTGGGATTTTGACTGGGATAAGGTCATCAATGCCTACCAGATTTTAGTTAAAAAAAAACAAAGGTTTGTCGATATGTATTTCATAGTGAAGCCAGTCAGTCGACGGCCAACCTACCATCTTCAAAGATACCACGATAGGAAGACTCTACACCGTTCACCCCAATCAACATGAATGCTTCTTTCTACGCCTGCTTTTGGTGAATGTACCCGGTCCGACATCCTTTGAGTATTTGAGAACTGTAAACGGTACTATACATGACACTTACCGTAGTGCTTGTCAAGCTCTGAATTTATTGGAGAATGACCAACACAGGGATAACTGCATCAATGACGCGTGCGAAACGTCAACCCCAAGTCAAATTCGTGCATTGTTTGGCATCATTTTAACAACTTGCTCTCCATCAGCTCCTACAGAGCTATGGGAAAAATATAAGTCAAAAATGTCCGAAGATATACTCCATCGAAAACAGTTAGACACGTCAGATATGACTTTTGGATTCCATAGATCTTTCAGGGTTTCCACCACACGTGCTACAACTAAAAATAGGCGTACCAATAATACTTTTAAGAAATATCAACCCACCAAAGCTTTGCAATGGCACGCAATTTGCCGTAAAATATATATATAAATAAGTTGTATATATGTAGGGACACCGGGACAGAGGGAATATAAATGACGACCGGGACACTCAAAGAGAAATTACAAACTGGGATACCAGGACACAAATGACGACCGGGACACAGGGAATATAAATGACGACCAGGACACACGGACACAAGTTGTCTGTGTGTCGAGTGACGTCATGTTTGTTTGTCGACTGACGTCATGTATGTCGACTGACGAAATTACAGACCGGGACATTGGGACGCAAATGATGACCGGGACATAGGGAATATAAATGAAGACCGGGACACTCAAAGAGAAAGCGACCGCGACACAAGGAATGTTCGATTAGCAATCACCATCAACAAAGCACTGGGACACAAATGACGACCGGGACACTTAAAGAGAAATTACAGACCGGGACACCGGGACACAAATGACGACCGGGACAAAAATGACGACCGGGACACCGGGACACAGGGAATATAAATTGCGACCTGGACACTCAAAGAGAAATTACAGACTATGACACCGGGATACAGGGAAACAACAACAACGGGGACGCCGGGGGGCACAAGGGGATATATAAATGACGATGGGGACACAGGGAATGTTCGATTAGCAGTCACCATCAACAAAGCTCAAGGGCAATCATTAGAATAATGAGGTATAGATCTGAATACAGATTGTTTTTCCCATGGACAATTATATGTTGCATGTTCTGGAGTCGGTAAACCTGACAATCTATTTATATGCACAGACAATGGGACAGCCAAGAATGTAGTATATTCGCAAGTTTTACGTAGTTAAAAATATATACACAACTACAATGACACGTAAGGACTTTCGCGCGCGGGGGGGCTTTGGGGGCGCGAAGCGCCCCCACCAACTAGGTGTTGGGGTGGCGCGAAGCGCCACCCCAACAGCTAGTCTATATATATAAAAATAAGTTGTCTGTCTGTCTGTATGTCGAGTGACGTCACTGTCCGCATATGACGTCTGAATTATTTCATCACATACCAATTCAAAAACGAATGAATTCAAGCCGAAGTAGCTCAGTTATATAACTACCTGTGTTTGCGCAGTGGGTTTGACTTTAGCTTGGTAATACGGGACCCAGAGATCGAACCATGCTGCAGGAATGCACTACAGGACCGACGCAGGACCTTAGTAGTCAAGAAGCGTCGTTAATCCGATACAAATACAGTAGTTCAGTTGGTAAAGCGTTATGTTCCAGGTTCTAGGTTCCAGGTTCAAACCTTGGCTTTAGCATTAATACAAAACAAGAAAAAAAACTAAAAAAGATAAAAACTACAAAAAAAGAACTAAAAAGAAAATACTAAAAAAAACTAAAAAAGCTAAAAAACTAAAAAAAACTAAAAAAGGGTAAAAAACTAAAAACTAAAAAAGTAAAAATACTAAAAAAAAGCTTAAAAAAGTAAAAACTACAAAAAAAATAAAAGAAAAAAAAACTAAAAACTAATAAAAAACTAAAAAAACTAAAAACTGAAAAATAAAAAAAATAAAAAAAAAGAAAAAAAAATGACAAATAAAGGAGAAAAAGAAAACTAAAAGAATAAAAAAAAAAATAAAAAGGTAAATGTATTCAAGCCGAAGTAGCTGATTTGGTAAAGCGTTATGTTCCAGGTTCTAGGTCCGAGAGGTTCCAGGTTCGAACCTTGGCTTTAGCATTAATACAAAAGAAGAAAAAAAACTAAAAAAGAAAAAAAATAAAAAAAACTAAAAAACAGGTAAAAATTACTAAAAAACTAAAAAAGCTAAAAAACTAAAAAAAAAACTAAAAAACAGGTAAAAACTAAAAACCGAAAAAGGAAAAAACGAAAAAAACTGAAAAAAAAGGTAAAAACAGAAAAAAAAACTAAAAAAAAAAAAAACTAAAAACTAATAAAGAGACTAAAAACTGAAAAAGAAAAAAAACTAAAAAAAGGAAAAAAATTGAAAAATAAAGGCGAAAAAGAAAACTAAAAAAAAATTAAAATAAGAAAAAACTAAAAAAAGGTAAAAACTACAAAAAAAACTAAAAAAGAAAAAGGGAAAAAAACTAAAAGCTAAGAAAAAATGGTAAAAACCAAAAAAAAAATAAAAAGAAAAAAGGAAAAAAACAAAAAATTCATTTCATCATATACCAATTCAAAAACGAATGTGTATACAGACCGGGACACAGGGAATATAAATGACGACCGGGACACTCAAAGAGAAATTACAGACTGGGACACCGGGACACAAATGACGACTGGGACGTGTGTGTCGACTGACGTCATGTTTGTGTGTCGACTGACGTCATGTTTGTTGACTATAAATGACGACTTGGACACAGGGACACAATTACAGCGGGGACGCCGGGGGGGCACAGGGGATATAAAAATGACGATGGGGACACAGGGAATGTTAGATTAGCAATCACCATCAACAAAGCTCAAGGGCAATCATTAGAATAATGAGGTATGGATCTGAATACAAATTGTTTTTCCCATGGACAATTATATGTTGCATGTTCAGGAGTCGGTAAAGCTGACAATCTATTTATATGCACAGACAATGGGACAGCGAAGAATGTTGTATATTCACAAGTTTTACGTAGTTAAAAACATATATATATATATATATATATATATATATATATATATATATATATATATATATATATATATATATATATATATATATATATATATATATATATATATATATATATATATATATATATATATATATATATATACTAGCTGTTGGGGTGGCGCTTCGCGCCACCCCAACACCTAGTTGGTGGGGGCGCCTCGCGCCCCCCCAAGCCCCCCCGCGCGCGTAAGCCGTTACGCGCCATATTAGTTACGCGCCATTGTAGTTGTGTCCCTATGTCCCACCTGTGAATATAGATATATATACCTCATGATTCTAATGATTGCCCTTGAGCTTTGTTGATGGTGATTGCTAATCGACGATTCCCTGTGTCGCCATCGTCATTTATATATCCCCCTGAGCCCCCCGGCGCCCCTGTTGTAGTTGTGTCCCTGTGTCCCGGTCGTCATGTCCCGGTGTCCCGGTCGTCATTTGTGTCCCGGTCTGTATATACATTCGTTTTTGAATTGGTCTTTTTTTTAGGTTTCAGTTTTTTACCTTTTTTTAGTTTTTTTTTTTTTAATTTTGTTTTTCTCCTTTATTTTTCATTTTTTTTTTCCTTCTTCATTTTATTTTCTTTTTTATTTTGTTTTTTAGCTTTTTAGCTTTTTAGCTTTTTAATTTTTTATTAGTTTTTAGTTTTTTTTCTCTTTAGTTTTTTTGTAGTTTTTACCTTTTTTCAGTTTTTAATTTTTTTTTACTTATGTCCTAGTCGTCATTTATACTCCCTGTGTCCCGGTCGTTATTTGTGTCCCGGTGCTTTGTTGATGGTGATTGCTAATCGAACATTCCTTGTGTCCCGGTCGTCATTTATATTCCCTATGTGCCGGTGTCCCGGTCGTCATTTGTGTCCCGATGTTCCGGTCTGTAATTTCGTCAGTCGAAAACATGACGTCAGCCGACACAGAAACATGACGTCACCTGATCCACAGACAGACAGACAACTTATTTATATATATATACTAGCTGTTGGGGTGGCGCTTCGCGCCACCCCAACACCTAGTTGGTGCGGCACTTCGCGCCCCCCCAAGCCCCCCCGCGCGCGTAAGTCGTTACGCGCCATATTAGTTACGCGCCATATTAGTTACGCGCCATTGTAGTTGTGTCCCTGTGTCCCACCTGTGAATATAGATAGATTTATATATGTGTTTCAAACTACGTAAAAATTGCGAATATACAACATTCTTGGCTTTCCCATTGTCTGTCCATATACAAAGCCGTATGTACTAATAATGACGTCATATGCAAACGCTCTTTTTACAAACAAACAAACATGCATACACACAACTCGTTTTTATATAGATAGATAGATAGATAGATACAATACAAATTAACTACGTAAAACTTGTGAATATACAACAGTCTTCGCTGTCCCATTGTCTGTGCGTATAAATAGATTGTCAGGTTTACCGACCCTCAAAGATGCAACATACAATTGTACATTGGTAAAGCAATCTGTATTAAGATCTATACCGCATTTTTCTAGTGATTGCCCTTGAGCTTTGTTAATGGTGGTTGCAAATGCTAATCGAATTGGGAATTGCAATCTTTTAAATTGAAAAAGCAGATCCGTTGGAATCATGGGAATGCGAGGAATAAGCACAGCCTCACCCTCATAAGGCCCTGTCAAGATTGTGGCATCTATTAGGTTTTCCATTGTTTTTTTTTTACGGCAAGTCGCGTGCCATTGCAAAGCTCTGGTGGGTTGATATTTCTTAAAAGTATTATTGGTACGCCTATTTTTAGTTGTAGCAGGTTTGGTGGACACCCTGAAGGATCTATGGAATTTAAAAATTCAGATGGATAATTAACCGCTTCATTTGGTTCCGAAATACAAATTAACTGCGTAAAACTTGCGAATATACAACATTCTTCGCTGTCCAATTCTCGCTGCATATAAATAGATTGTCAGGTTTACCGACCCTCGAACATGCAACGTACAATTGTCCATGGGAAAAACAATCAGTATTAAGATCAATACCACATTTTTCTAATGATTGACCTTGAGCTTTGTTAATGGTGATTGCAAATGCTAATCGAATTGGGAATGGCAATCTTTTAAATTGAAAAGGCAGATCTGTTGGAATCATGGGAATGCGAGGAATAAGAACAGCCTCACCCTCAAAAGGCCCTGTCAGGATTGTGGCCTCTATTAGGTTTTCCATTGTTTTTTTTACGGCAAGTCGAGTGCCATTGCAAAGCTTTGGTGGGTTTATATTTCTTAAAAGTATTATTGTTACGCCTATTTTTAGTTGTAGCACGTGTGGTGGAAACCCTGAAAGATCTATGGAATTTAAAAATTCAGATGGATAATTAACCGCTTCATTTGGTTCCAAAACTGTGTCGACTGACTTGTAAAGGACTGCCTGGTCTTGAATCTTGGTCAAAGCAATATTGTTGATTTCGTGGACGTCTATATTTTTGGGTGCGAGAATCGCTCTTTCACTTAGCCATTTATTATTTTTATAATTTTTAGAATATTCGGAAATACTTTTTCAATCAATTCATTTTTGGACATCACTAAATTACAGAAATCAGCAGGTAGTTGTATACGTCCTGAAATTGAGTCTACTGGGAGCTTTCCGTTTCCCATTGCCAGCAATTGATCTGAAAATGTTTGACCAGAGTCATCGTTTTGCAATCGGACACGCATATTTGTAGTTAATTTTAATGTTTTTACGTGTGCCCATAAATTAGAATTTTTCAGGCAAGCATTCATTTCGTCTGCAGGAGATGATCTAGGTATTATAGGTAATGTTTGCCTGAAATCTCCCGCAAGCAATATTAAGGTGCTGCCAAAGGGTTTCGACTTCCCTCGCAAATCTTTCAAGCATTGATCCAGAGCCTCGAGCGATTTTTTGTGTGCCATTGTGCACTCATCCCAAATAATAAGTTTGCATTGCTGCAATACTTTACCCATCCCAGATGATTTGGAAATATTGCACGTGGGAGTTTCTGTAGAATGCAAGTTCAGAGGCAATTTCAAAGCGGAATGAGCAGTTCTTCCACCAGGCAGCAATGTTGCGGCTATTCCGGACGACGCAATTGCCAACGCTATATCATTTTTAGATCGAATTGATGCCAGAATCAGTTTTATCACAAACGTTTTACCAGTACCTCCTGGCGCATCCAAAAAGAAAATTTCTCCAACGTTGTTATCAACACAATGCATTATCGTATCATAAATGTCTTTTTGTTCCGACGTTAACTTGGAAATGTTATTTTGTACATACGACAACAGATCACTCGTACTGTAACTTTGTTCACGATCCAATTCTACACATGTCGAAACAGCAGCGATACGGTTAGGTGAAGGCATTCCCAAATCCTGAAGAGGTTTGTTTGCCATACTTATGCACAAATCTTCTATAACAACTAAAGTGTAGTTATAAATTTCTGATGTAAAATCAAAAGTCATGTCTGACGTCTCTAACTGTTTTCGATGAAGTATATCTTCGGACATTTTTGACTTATATTTTTCCCATAACTCTGTAGGAGCTGATGGAGAGCAAGTTGTTAAAATGATGCCAAACAATGCACGAATTTGACTTGGGGTTGACGTTTCGCACGCGTCATTGATGCAGTTATCCCAGTGTTGGTCATTCTCCAATAAATTCAGAGCTTGGCATGCACTACGGTAAGTGTCATGTATAGTACCATTTACAGTCCTCAAATACTCAAAGGATGTCGGACCGGGTACATTCACCAAAAGCAGGCGTAGAAAGAAGCATTCATGTTGATTGGGGTGAACGGTGTAGAGTCTTCCTATCGTGGTATCTTTGAAGATGGTAGGTTGGCCGTCGACTGACTTACCCTGTTTTCGACGTTCAAATACTTTATTTTTAGTATTCCACGTGTAATAAGAAGGCACTTCAGTATACAGCAGTTTTTTTGCAAAAGAATCATTTTTGCAAAGCGAAAAAAAAGCTGTTAATGTTGTATCCGGTGGATTCAGGACTCTTTGTTGCACGTTGGTTTCCGTGAAATAAACACGTTGACCATTCTGTAAATGTACCGCTAAGTGAACAACAGCTGGACTACGTTCATATATCGGAAATGAAAGAATTCGCCAAACAGCTTCATTACTGCTTATGTATCTTCCAGCCTGATATTCTACGATTTCATCGAAATCTTTGATTTCGGACTGCAAGCCAAAAACTGCCATGTCACTGCCTTTGTTGACGTATTTACATATGTATTTGATTGCCTTTACAGAGTTACAGTAATCAACGTTTATGTGTGCATTAAATGTTTTTGATAATAATGGGGAATATGGAACAACCCACTGGTTATCTACTTCGATGGTGGTACCGTTACGCTTCTTTATTATTGCTGTTTTACCTCCATCTTCAGTAGATCTTCTTCTATATTGTGGGTAACCATCATTACCAGTAATTGTTTTGGGTACTAAAAGTCGAGGATATTGCTTTGTGCACCTTCCTTTGGCCATGCATGGTGAATTTTTGTTCAGTGCACCGCAAGGTCCATGTATCATATTTTTTACAATAATATCATGTAACCCCTTATCGACATTTTTATCAGGTATTTCAGCGGAAATCACATCATCAATTTCGTTTGAAGTAATTTTTTTATGTAGCCAGATTAGTATATGTGCGTGTGGCAAACCTCGTTTTTGCCATTCCACTGAGTACATCCAGCATCGCACTGACCCAAACACTTCATGTTTTACAAGGTAGTTTATCAGTGATTTCAACTTTTGCCGGAAGACACGTGCCGTAATGTCATGCCTATGAACCGCCGATTGTCCTTGAAGTAAAAGCTGCAGTATCTCGTCCCAAGATTGATTACATGTAAATGTAATAAATAAATCTGGACGACCATAGAGACGAACATACGCAATAGCATCTTGAGCATATTCATGCATATGACGGGGACTGCCAGCATATGACGAAGGTAAAATTGTTAATCTTCCAACGTTTGTGGTATTACCGTCATTTATAACTGCATCTCGCAAATGAATGTATTGTTCAGAGCGGAGCTTGGTCTGATTCAGGCGGATATATAGCAAACGTTCTGATTCAATTTTAGCATACATATCCACGACAAATTGGTGAAACAATTCACGGCATTTTAAAATATAATTTTCTTCATCCTGCCGAATCATTAGTCTATAGGAATAATAATGCATTGCACTGCATTTCTTATTCATTTCTTTGTTAGTGGCTGGATTCATCAATTTAATATTAAAGTGATAGCCGTCGGCTCCATCCCAAAAAATGATAGGATATTGTAGGGCATCGTAGCATCGATGAGTTTCAGCAATTCTTAACAACTGAGCGTTTCGCTTACGTAGAATAATATCTCGAGGTAAAAACTGATCACCGACCATAACGATTGCCACTTCCTCGATAGTCGGAGCATTGTATCTACGCACATGTTGGCCAGGAGGCGTTTTGTCAGCGGAAATAACAATTTTATGAGTATCAGTAGGCATCAAATCGATGGCTGTTTTGAACAGACGCACTAAATTATTATTTTCGTGGAAAAGATGTTGCAATTGGGAAACGATTGTCCTTTCAACGTTGGGAGAAATTTCGCAACGTGCATTCAATTCAGAATTTCTATCACTGATGAAGTACAATTGTAAAAATTTATGATTCTCGCCTAAGAATGGTAGAAGGGACCCTGCTTTATGATAAATTTGCCCTTTTACTTTGAAAGTAGACATAAATTGATCTGGATTTTCGATTTGGGCTCCAAACGACGTCATTTGGAAACATGAGTTGTATTGTCTGATTTTTGACAAAAAACACTTAGATTCTGACGTAGTTCCAGTAAGGAAAGTCTTCAATGGCTCTGGTGGTGCAGCCAATAGAGGAAGTTTAACTTTTCCTGAGGCGCAACACATTCCCATTGTTTCACCATTGAATTTCAAGGCCTTGCAATAGGGACAAATTTTAGACATCGTCCCGATTTGAACACATCTACTCAAGCTATAATCATCGACTGGGTTGTACCTGAATGCAAGGCGATAACTTTCAGATTGCTCTGATTCCTCGGCACGCTTTCTTTTCTTACTTTCTCTGTCAGCAGCAAGCCTGATTTCTTGCTGTTCTTGTAATTCATCGGCACGCTTTCTTTTCTTACTTTCTCTATCAGCAGCAAGCCTGATTTCTTACTGTTCTTGTGATTCCTCGGCACGCTTTCTTTTCTTACTTTCTCTATCAGCAGCAAGCCTGATTTCTTGCTGTTCTTGTAATTCCTCGGCACGCCTTCTTTTTTCACATTCTCTTTTAGCAGCAAGTCTGCTTCTGCGTTGCTCTGGTAGTTCCTCGGCATGCTTTCTGTTCTTTCTTTCTCTATCAGCCTCAAGCCTGTTTCTCTGCTGGTCTTTTGATTCCTCGGCACGCCTTCTTTTTTCACTTTCTCTTTTAGCAGCAAGTCTGCTTTCGCGTTGCTCTGGTAGTTCCTCGGCACGCTTTCTTTTCTGACTTTCTCTATCAGCAGCAAGTTTTTTGGCATAGACTCTTTGAGCATCTTCATCAGTCATTGTAAACTTAAACATTAATAGATTTCTATGCGAACATATGTCTTATGTAACTTGAATGACGTCACCTTCAAAGCAAAAATGACGGCAACTAATTTCATGACGTCAGCCGAAACATGACGTCACCTGATCCACAGATCCACAGACAGACAGACAACTTATTATATATATATATATATATATATATATATATATATATATATATATATATATATATATATATATATATATATATATATATATATATATATATATATATATATATATATATATATATGTTTCTATATATATATATATATATATATATATATATATTATATATATATATATACGCTCGCGGGGGGGCGAAGCGCCCCCACCAACTAGGTGTTGGGGTGGCGCGAAGCGCCACCCCTGCAGCTAGTATATATATATATATATATATATATATATATATATATATATTATATATATATATATATATATATATATATATATATATATATATATACTAGCGGTTGGGGTGGCGCTTCGCGCCACCCCAACACCTAGTTGGCGAGGGCGCTTCGCGCCCCCCCCGCGCGCGTAAGTCTATACGCGCCATATTAGTTACGCGCCATTGTAGTTGTGTCCCTATGTCCCACCTGTGAATATATATATATATATATATATATATATATATATATATATATATATATATATATATATATATATATATATATATATATATATATATATATATATATATATATATATATATATATATATATATATATATATATATATATATATATATATATATATATATATATATATATATATATATATATATATATATATATATATATATATATATATATATATATATATATATATATATATATATATATATATATATATATATATATATATATACTAGCTGTTGGGGTGGCGCTTCGCGCCACCCCAACACCTAGTTGGTGGGGGCGCTTCGCGCCCCCCCCAAGCCCCCCCACGCGCGTAAGTCGTTACGCGCCATAATAGTTACGCGCCATTGTAGTTGTGTCCCTATGTCCCACCTGTGAATATAGATAGATATATATATATGGTTTTAACTACGTAAAACTTGCGAATATACAACATTCTTTGCTGTCCCATTGTCTTTGCATATAAATAGATTGTCAGGTTTACCGACTCTTGAACATGCAACATATAATGGTCCATGGGAAAACAATCTGTATTCAGATCTATACCTCATGATTCTAATGATTGCCCTTGAGCTTTGTTGATGGTGATTGCTAATCGACCATTCCCTGTCCCGGTGTCCCGGTCGTCATTTACATCCCCCTGTTTCCCCCGGTGTCCCCGTTGTAGTTGTGTCCCTGTGTCCCGGTCGTCATTTATATTCCCTGTGTCCCGGGTCCCGGTCGTCATTTGTATCCCGGTGTCCCGGTCTGTATATACATTCGTTTTTTAGTTTTGTTTTTCTCCTTTATTTTTTTCCTTTTTTTTTCTTTTTTAGCTTATTTAGATTTTTAGATTTTTTAGTTTTTTTTATTAGTTTTTAGTTTTTTTTTCTTTTTAGTTTTTTTGTCCCGGTCGTCATTTATATCCCCCTGTTTCCCCCGGTGTCCCCGTTGTAGTTGTGTCCCTGTGTCCCGGTCGTTATTTATATTCCCTGTGTCCCGGTCGTCATTTGTATCCCGGTGTACCGGTCTGTATATACATTCGTTTTTTAGTTTTGTTTTTCTCCTTTATTTTTTTCCTTTTTTTTTCTTTTTTAGTTTATTTAGATTTTTAGATTTTTTAGTTTTTTTATTAGTTTTTAGTTTTTTTTTCTTTTTAGTTTTTTTGTAGTTTTTACCTTCTTTTTAGTTTTGTTAATTTTTTTTTTACTTGTGTCCTGGTCGTCATTTATACTCCCTGTGTCCCGGTGCTTTGTTGATTGCTAATCGAACATTCCTTTTGTCCTGGTCGCTTTCTCTTTGAGTGTCGTCATTTATTTTTTTCTTTTTTAGTTCTTTTAGTTTTTACCTTTTTTAGTTTTTTTTTAGTTTTTAGTTTTTTTAGTTTTTTACCTTTTTTTAGTTTTTTTAGTTTTTTTAGTTTTTTAGCTTTTTTATTTTTTTTATTAGTTTTTAGTTTTTTTGTAGTTTTTGCCTTTTTTTAGTTTTTTTAGTTTTTTAGCTTTTTTATTAGTTTTTAGTTTTTTTTGTAGTTTTTGCCTTTTTTTAGTTTTTTTAGTTTTTTAGCTTTTTTATTTTTTTTATTAGTTTTTAGTTTTTTTTGTAGTTTTTGCCTTTTTTTAGTTTTTTCAGTTTTGACGTCACCTGATCCAGTTTTTTCAGGTGACGTCACCTGATCCACGATCCACAGATCCACAGACAACTTATTTTTATATATATAGATAGTTTTTTTTTTTTTTTACTTATGTCCTGGTCGTCATTTATACTCCCTGTGTCCCGGTGCTTTGTTGATTGCTAATCGAACATTCCTTTTGTCCTGGTCGCTTTCTCTTTGAGTGTCGTCATTTATTAGTTTTTTCCTTTTTTTCTTTTTAGTTTTTTATTGGTTTTTACCTTTATTTTAGCTTATTTTTCAGTTTTTTCCTTTTTTTTAGTTTTTTTTTATTTTTTATTTTTTTTGTTTTTTACCTTTTTTTAGTTTTTTTAGTTTTTTTAGTTTTTTAGCTTTTTTACTTTTTTTATTAGTTTTTAGTTTTTTTTTGTAGTTTTTGCCTTTTTTTAGTTTTTTCAGTTTTTTTTTAGTTTTTTATTGGTTTTTACCTTTATAGTTTTTTTAGTTTTTTAGCTTTTTTATTTTTTTTATTAGTTTTTAGTTTTTTTTGTAGTTTTTGCCTTTTTTTAGTTTTTTCAGTTTTGACGTCACCTGATCCAGTTTTTTCAGGTGACGTCACCTGACACATCCATCCACACATCCACAGACAGACAACTTATTTTTATATATATAGATAGTTTTTGCCTTTTTTTAGTTTTTTCAGTTTTGACGTCACCTGATCCAGTTTTTTCAGGTGACGTCACCTGATCCACGATCCACAGATCCACAGACAACTTATTTTTATATATATAGATAGTTTTTTTTTTTTTACTTATTTCCTGGTCGTCATTTATACTCCCTGTGTCCCGGTGCTTTGTTGATTGCTAATCGAACATTCCTTTGTCCTGGTCGCTTTCTCTTTGAGTGTCGTCATTTATTAGTTTTTTCCTTTTTTTCTTTTTAGTTTTTTATTGGTTTTTACCTTTATTTTAGCTTATTTTTCAGTTTTTTTCCTTTTTTTTAGTTTTTTTTTTATTTTTTATTTTTTTAGTTTTTTACCTTTTTTTAGTTTTTTTAGTTTTTTTAGTTTTTTAGCTTTTTTACTTTTTTTATTAGTTTTTAGTTTTTTTTTGTAGTTTTTTTGCCTTTTTTTAGTTTTTTCAGTTTTTTTTTTAGTTTTTTATTGGTTTTTACCTTTATAGTTTTTTTAGTTTTTTAGCTTTTTTATTTTTTTTATTAGTTTTTAGTTTTTTTGTAGTTTTTGCCTTTTTTAGTTTTTTCAGTTTTGACGTCACCTGATCCAGTTTTTTCAGGTGACGTCACCTGACCCATCCATCCATCCATCCACAGACAACTTATTTTTATATATATAGATATATATATATATATATATATATACTAGCTGTTGGGGTGGTGCTTTGCGCCACCCCAACACCTAGTTGGTGGGGCGCTTCGCGCCCCCCCCCCCCCAAGCCCCCCCGCGCGCGTAAGTCGTTACGCGCCATATTAGTTACGCGCCATTGTAGTTGTGTCCCTGTGTCCCACCTGTGAATATAGATAGATTTATATGTGTTTCAAACTACATAAAAATTGCGAATATACAACATTTTTGGCTTTCCCACTACTGGGAGCTTTCCGTTTCCAATTGCCAGCATTGATCTGAAAATGTTTGACCAGAGTCATCGTTTTGCAATCGGACACGCATATTTGTAGTTAATTTTAATATTTTTACGTGTGTCCATAAATTAGAATTTTTCAGGCAAGCATTCATTTCGTCTGCAGGAGTTAAACTACATAAAAATTGCGAATATACAACATTCTTGGCTTTCCCATTGTCTGTGCATATACAAAGCCGTATGCACTAATAATGACGTCATATGCAAACGCTCTTTTTACAAACAAACAAACATGCATACACACAACTCGTTTTTATATAGATAGATAGATAGGTAGATACAATACAAATTAACTGCGTAAAACTTGCGAATAAACAACATTTTTCGCTGTCCAATTGTCACTGCATATAAATAGATTGTCAGGTTTACCGACCCTCGAACATGCAACGCACAATTGTCCATGGGAAAAACAATCAGTATTAAGATCTATACCACATTTTTCTAATGATTGACCTTGAGCTTTGTTAATGGTGATTGCATATGCTAATCGAATTGGAATTGCAATCTTTTAATTGAAAAGGCAGATCCGTTGGAATCATGGGAATGCTAGGAATAAGAACAGCCTCACCCTCAAAAGGCCCTGTCAAGATTGTGGCCTCTATTAGGTTTTCCATTGTTTTTTTTTACGGCAAGTCGCGTGCCATTGCAAAGATTTGGTGGGTTGATATTTCTTAAAAGTATTATTGGTACGCCTATTTTTAGTTGTAGCACGTGTGGTGGAAACCCTGAAAGATCTATGGAATTTAAAAATTCAGATGGATAATTAACCGCTTCATTTGGTTTCAAAACTGTGTCGACTGACTTGTAAAGGACTGCCTGGTCTCGAATCTTGGTCAAAACAATATTGTTGATTTCGTGGACGTCTATATTTTTGGGTGCGAGAATCGCTCTTTCACTTAGCCATTTATTATTTTTATAATTTTTTAGGATATTCGGAAATACTTTTTCAATCAATTAATTTTTGGACGGCACTAAATTACAGAAATCAGCAGGTAGTTGTATACGTCCTGAAATTGAGTCTATCGTATCATAAATGTCTTTTTGTTCCGACGTTAACTTTGAAATGTTATTTTGTACATACGACAATAGATCATTCGTACTGTAACTTTTTTCACGATCTAATTCTACACATGTCGAAACAGCAGCGATACGGTAAGGTGAAGGCATTCCCAAATCCTGAAGAGGTTTGTTTGCCATACGTACGCACAAATCTTCTATAATAACTAAAGTGTAGTTATAAATTCTGATGTAAAATCAAAAGTCATATCTGACGTCTCTAACTGTTTTCGATGGAGTATATCTTCGGACATTTTTGACTTATATTTTTCCCATAACTCTGTAGGAGCTGATGGAGAGCAAGTTGTTAAAATGATGCCAAACACTGCACGAATTTGACTTGGGGTTGACGTTTCGCACTAATGGGGAATATGGAACAACCCACTGGTTATCTACTTCGATGGTGGTACTGTTGCCATTGTATGTTCTTCAGTCATTTTACAATTAGAAATTTCTCTTTCAACGGTCTTCTTACAATTAAAAATTTGTCTTTGAACGATATTCTTAAATACCTGTGTCCTGGTCGTCGTTTATATTCCCTGTGTCCCGGCTGTCATTTGTGTCCCGGTATCCCAGTCTGTAATTTCTCTTTGAGTGTCCCGGTCGTTATTTATATTCCCTCTGTCCCGGTCGTCATTTGTGTCCCGGTTTGTAATTTCTCTTTGAGTGTTTTTCTTTTTAGTATTTTTTAGTTTTTTACATTTTTTCTTTTTTCAGTTTTCTTTTTCTTCTTTATTTTTCAGCTTCACTATGAAATACATATTGCCGAACCTTAGTTTTTTTTTAACTAAAATCTGGTAGGCATTGATGACCTTATCCGAGTCAAAATCCCAAACCCAATCATCATCGCTATCATTTTCAGTTTTGAAATGTTTTGACTCTCGCTGTCCAGGTGGATCTTCATCCCACTGCGCGGTTTTGCGTTCTTTAGCCTCAAGCCTGTTTCCTTGCTGTTCTTTTGATTCCTCGGCACGCTTTCTTTTCTGACTTTCTCTATCAGCAGCAAGTTTTTTGGCATAGACTCTTTGAGCATCTTCATCGGCTTTTGCCATTGTAAGTTCATCAGTCATTTTAAACTTAAACATTAATAGATTTTTATATGAACATATATGTCTTAAATATCTTTAATGACGTCACCGTCATAGCAAAAATGACGACAACTAACTTCATGACGTCGGCTGACACAGAAACATGACGTCATCTGATCCACAGACAACTTATTTTTATATATATAGAAGATATATATATCTTCTATATATATAAAATAAGTTGTCTGTCTGTGTGTCTGTCTGTGGATCAGGTGACGACATGTTTCTGTGTTGACTGACGTCATGAAATTAGTTGTCGTCATTTTTGCTTTGACGGTGACGTCATTCAAGATATTTAAGACATATCTTCACGTAGAAATCTATTAATGTTTAAGTTTACAATGACTGATGAACTTACCATGGCAAAAGCCGATGAAGATGCTCAAAGAGTCTATGCCAAAAAACTTGCTGCTGATAGAGAAAGTCAGAAAAGAAAGCGTGCCGAGGAATCAAAAGAACAGCAAGGAAACAGGCATGATGCT